>NC_056442.1:55172359-55175055 GCF_018296145.1 Oncorhynchus tshawytscha | reverse complement strand
GTGTGTGTGGGGGGAGACATGGATGAATGGAGAGAGGAGGAGAGTGGATCAATGGAGAGGGAGACAGCAAGAGGTGGGAATGAGGGGGGAGAGAGATTTGGATGAATGGAGCTAGAGAGGAAGAGAGGGATGGGTCTAATCATTGTAATTAAATGATTCCTCCTTCAGTAATGAGACAGATGCATGATGGGCTAAGTATTCTAATGAGGTGTTGTGCCGTGCCATGCCTACCTTCCATTATGATACCATCCACATGGCTGAGAGGAGAGCCCAGTTGCACTTCATCTAATGAGAATGAAGGCAACTGTGAAACACGGATGGTCATTTAGGCTCTGATGGTGATTGGGTTGTCAATAGGGGCAGTGAAGCAGGAAGTGAAGAATGCAGGTCAGGTCAGCATAGTGTTTTACTCCTGTTCTCCATACTGTGTCAGGGAGGAGGCGGTAAATGTAATTCTGTTCAATCAGCACCGAAGTCGTGGTTCATTTGTCATCCCACTGGTTCATGGTAAAGAAAACACGGCTCTGTTCCTCGTTTAAACTAAGTGATCTCACAGGCCGTCAACTGTTGTTTTCCTCCAAAACACATTTATTTACGTGTGTTCTTTCAATTGTAGTGCTGTATAATAGACAGGCATTTGAATGTGAAATATATGAATGTGAAATATGTTAATGTGAAATATGTTAATGTGAAATATGTTAATGTGAAATATGTTAATGTGAAATATGTTAATGCGAAATATATGAATGTGAAATATATGAATGTGAAATGTGTTAATGTGAAATATGTTAATGTGAAATAGATTAATGTGAAATATGTTAATGTGAAATATGTTAATGTGAAATAGATTAATGTGAAATATGTTAATGTGAAATATGTTAATGTGAAATATGTTAATGTGAAATATGTTAATGTGAAATATGTTAATGTGAAATATGTTAATGTGAAATAGATTAATGTGAAATATGTTAATGTGAAATATGTTAATGTGAAATATGTTAATGTGAAATATGTTAATGTGAAATATGTTAATGTGAAATAGATTAATGTGAAATAGATTAATGTGAAATATGTGAATGTGAGGTGTCACCCTGGTGTGTGTGTATGCAGGGAAGGTGTCACCCTGACCTATAAGGACAGGATTCGCTTGGGCTGCATCTCTTCACTTACCAAGTTTTGTTACTGGAGGGCAAGAACAGAACTACAGATTACTGGAGGGCAAGAACAGAACTACAGATTACTGGAGGGCAAGAATAGAACTACAGGTTACTGGAGGGCAGAACAGAACTACAGGTTACTGGAGGGCAGAACAGAACTACAGATTACTGGAGGGCAAGAACAGAACTACAGATTACTGGAGGGCAGAACAGAACTACAGGTTACTGGAGGGCAAGAACAGAACTACAGATTACTGGAGGGCAGAACAGAACTACAGATTACTGGAGGGCAAAAACAGAACTACAGATTACTGGAGGGCAAGAACAGAACTACAGATTACTGGAGGGCAAAACAGAACTACAGATTACTGGAGGGCAAAACAGAACTACAGATTACTGGAGGGGCAGAACAGAACTACAGATTACTGGAGGGCAAAAACAGAACTACAGATTACTGGAGGGCAAGAACAGAACTACAGGTTACTGGAGGGCAAGAACAGAACTACAGATTACTGGAGGGCAGAACAGAACTACAGGTTACTGGAGGGCAAGAACAGAACTACAGATTACTGGAGGGCAAGAACAGAACTACAGATTACTGGAGGGCAAGAACAGAACTACAGATTACTGGAGGGCAGAACAGAACTACAGGTTACTGGAGGGCAAGAACAGAACTACAGATTACTGGAGGGCAGAGCAGAACTACAGATTACTGGAGGGCAAAAACAGAACTACAGATTACTGGAGGGCAAGAACAGAACTACAGATTACTGGAGGGCAAGAACAGAACTACAGATTACTGGAGGGCAGAACAGAACAACAGGTTACTGGAGGGTGGAACAGAACAACAGGTTACTGGAGGGCAGGAACAGAACTACAGATTACTGGAGGGCAGAACAGAACTACAGATTACTGGAGGGCAGAACAGAACAACAGGTTAGCAACATCTGTGAATCTTGTGATCTGTTCTCTGTGCTCTGGTAGGACCCTGTGTTTTGTGCAGTCATGTGACGTAGCAAGATTTGATCCTGTATTTTAAGATTTGATCCTGTATTTTAACATTTAATCCAGAAATTCAGCAATTATCTGACAACAGTGCAGGACCATCTGACGTCTGACCATCTGACCCTTACCTTAACCATTCAGAGTTAATGCCTAACCTTAACCTTAAACACTTCGACATTCGAAATTTGAGGTTTGCAACAACGCGAAATTGTACGTTTGAACAAACATGGATGAACGTCTAATTCTGACGTGAGACTGTGAGATCTGGTTGTGCTGATCACGGCTGTACACATAGAGTATGGTGTACTACACACACACAAACACACACACACACATACAAACACACACACACACACACACATAGCGTATAGAACCAGCGTATAGACCCGGCGTATAGAACCGGCGTATAGACCCGGTGTATAGAACCAGCGTTTAGAACCAACGTATGGAACTGCTGTATAGACCCGGCGTATAGAACCGGGTATAGACCCGGCGTATAGAACCGGTGTATATTGTCCCGGTGTATAGAACCAG
>NC_056442.1:55117359-55167359 GCF_018296145.1 Oncorhynchus tshawytscha | reverse complement strand
CACATGTGTTATGGCTTTACACCCCCTGCTATATTGTGGATAAAGAGTTACCTTTCTAACAGAACACAGAGGGTGTTCTTTAATAGAAACCCATAACAGAATCCAGGTAGAATCGGGAATTCCCTAAGGGCACCTGTCTAGGCCCCTTACCTTTTTAATCTTTACTAATGACATGCCACTGGCTTTGAGTAAAGCAACTGAAATGACTGCAACACTTAACAAAGAGCTGCAGACAGTTTCAGAATGGGTGGCAATAAATAAGTTAGTCCTAAATCATTTGTAAACTAAAAGCATTGTATTTGGAACAAATCGTTCACCAAACCCGAAATCTTAATTAAATATTGTACTGAATAATGTAGAAATAGAGAATGTTGAGGTGACAGAACCCTGGATTGTAAACTGTCATGGTCAAAACATTCATACGACAGTAGCTAAGATGGGACTAAGTCTGTTCATAATAAAGCACTGTTCTGCCTTCTTAACAACACTATAAACAAGGTAGGTCCTACTGGCCCTAGTTTTGGTCAGACGCCACAAAGAGGGATTTAGGAACATAACAATTGGCTCAGAACAGGGCAGCACGGCTGGCCCTTAAATGTACACAGAGAGTTAACATTAATAATATGCATATGGATCTCTCATGGCTCAAAGTGGGAGAGAGATTTGACTTCATCACTACTTGTTTTTTGGAAGAAGTGTTGACAAGTTGAATGTACCGAGCTGTCTGTTTAAACCACTAGCACACAGCTCAGACACCCATGCGTACCCTACAAGACATGCCACCAGAGGTCTCTTCACAATCCCCAAGTCCAGAACAGACTGTGGGAGGCACACAGTACTACATGGAACTCTATTCCACATCAGGTAACTGATGCCAGCAGTAGAAACAGATAAAAATACCACCTCATGGAACAACAACGGGGACTGTGAAGTAACACATATACACCATTGGAGGCTGCTGAAGGGAGGACGGCTCATAGAAAAGGCTGGAACGGAGTCTGGCGAATGGTATCAAACACGTGGTTTTTGATGTGGTTTAAATACATGGTTTCCATGGTTTCCATGTGGTTGATACCATTCCACAGACTCCATTCCAGACGTTATTATGAGCCGTCCTCCCCTCAGCAGCCTCCAATGGCATATACATGATTGATGACAGGCACTCTGCACACACGTTCACACGGATTTTGTATTGTAGATATGTCGTAGTAGAGTAGTGGCCTGAGGGCACACACTTAATGTGTTGTGAAAAGGGTTATGAAATATAATGTCATTAAATATTTTTTTTAATTGTATATAACAGCCTTAATGTTGCTGGACCCCAAGAAGAGTAGCAGCTGCCTTGACAGGAACTAATGGAGATCCATAATAAACCCCAGGATGAGTAGCTGCTGCCTTGGCAGGAACTAATGGAGATCCATAATAAACCCCAAGAAGAGTAGCTGCTGCCTTGGCAGGAACTAATGGAGATCCATAATAAACCCCAGGATGAGTAGCTGCTGCCTTGGCAGGAACTAATGGAGACCCATAAAAAACCAGGAAGAATAGCTGCTGCCTTGGCAGGAACTAATGGGGAATCCGTAATAAATACAAATACACATGGTGACACTTCCTAGCCTACAGAGGGGTAAGGTGTAGCTATTACCATATGGCTTACACCTGTCAAATCCTCTCAGAGCTCGATAGGGTGTAGGGCAGCATTTTGACATATCCCTCTTGAACAATATGAATGATCTGCTTCCAACCTGCCAGTATGGCCCATACATGCTCTCTACTTCCTGTGTGCATTCCATACCCTAAATGGGGCGCGTAGGATCTTGAGTAGCTGCCAAGAATCAACAACCCACACTAGTCTGCCAGTAGCATCGATGTAGGCCTACAGTTAGCAAGTCTGAAAGTCACAGTTTTTCTAGTTCCGACTAGTAGATGAACGCAGCATTTTGTTTTTTTTAAAGGAGCTTGTCAATGAGGAGTTGGGAAGAGGAAGGAAAGAGCGCGTTTGAGGAGCTTCTTCTTTTTTTTTTTTTTTTTTGCAGTCGCCCCTCCCCTCAGCGAGCGTTTTATCCTATCTGGTTGCGGTCCTACTTTCTAATTCCTGCACTCTCTCGCAGTTTTACATTGTGCCCAGTGCCCAACGGAATGGTGGACTTTACCGTAAGAGCGAAAGAACCATACGGAATGTGAGAGCTGGAGAGCTTTGTTGGAGACATCGAACAGGGACACCTGACGTGACAGTCTCAAGCGCCCTGCGTTCTCTAGCCTATGTTTGAAACCTGTTCTACCGCAAAAGGCTGTGGGAATGTGGGATATAAGTCAACGGTGAGTAGGCTAGTGTATGATCGACTTATATATATAGTTAACTGGGCTGGTTTTGCAATGTATAGCCTAGGCTATTTCTGTGCATATTATGGTTTCAAAGAGACTAGATTGACTTTGCTGAGCGATTCGGTTTTTTTTTGTTCTCGGTTCGGTTTTGGTTCAGTTGTTATTATAATTATTTTTTTTATAAATCACTGCCAAACACGATTTTAAAACATTAAATTCATTGTGGTTTGAATGCTGTAACATAATACATAAATGTCCCATGATGGTAGTGACTGTCCATGACTGCTGACCACTTAACCATCAGTATTTCACATTACTTTAGTATTTCACATTACTAAAATATTTAAGATGTTGTGTGTATATTGTTGTTGTGTTGTGTGTATATATTACCTTTTTGTTTTATTTTACTTTATTATTTAATTCCAAATCATTATCTCATCTCTATAGATGGGCTGCGTATGCTGTCTGACAAAAGCACTATTTTAGTAGTTCTTCAAATGTAAACAAGGCATAGTTGGTATTCAGCAATCATAAAACTATCAATCACTTTGACAACTGCTCGTTTGAACGTCTCATTCCAAAATCACGGGCATTAATATGGAGTTGGTCCTTCCTTTGTTGCTATAACAGCCTCCACTCTTCTGCGAAGGCTTTTGCACTAGATGTTGGAACATTGCTGCGGGGACTTGCTTCCATTCAGCCATAAGAGCATTAGTGAGGTCAGGTGCTGATGTTGGGTGATTAGGCCTGGCTCCAGGTTGGCGTTCCAGTTTATTCCAAAGGTGTTCGATGGGGTTGAGGTTAGGGCTCTGTGCAGGCCAGTCAAGTTCTTCCACACCGATCTCGACAAACCATTTCTGTATGAACCTCGCTTTGTACATGGGAGCACTGTCAAGCTGAAACAGGAAAGGGCATTACCCAAACTGTTGCCACAAAGTTGGAAGCACAGAATCGTCTAGAATGTCATTGTATGCTGTAGTGTTAAGATTTTCCTTCGCTGGAACTAAGGGGCCCGAACCATGAAAACCAGCCCAATAACATTATTCCTCTTCCGCCAAACTTTACAGTTGGCACTATGAATTGGGGCAGGTAGTGTTCTCCTGGCACCCGCCAAACCCAGATTAGTCCGTCGGGACTATACTCATATCATTCAGTAATATTTATCTTAGAGTTAGTTAGTTAGTTTTCAGATGGTGAAGCGTGATTCATCATTCCAGACAACGTGTGTCCACTGCTCCAGAGTCCAATGGTGGTGAACTTTACACCACTCCGGCCAACACTTGGCATGGTGATTTTAGCCATGGAAACCCATTTCATGAAGCTCCCAACAAACAGTTATTGTGCTGACGTTGCTTCCAAAAGCAGCTTGGAACTTGGTAGTGAGGGTTGCAACCGAGGACAGATGTTTTTTTTTTTTTTTACGTGCTTCAGCACTTGGCGGTCCTCGGTGCAGAGCCAGTGTTGCTCCTAGATGTTTCCACGTCACAATAACATCACTCACAGTTGACCAGGGGAGCTGGTCAACGTTACGAATAGACTTGTTGGAAAAGTGGCATCCTATGACGGTGCCACGTTGAAGGTCACTGAGCTCTTCAGTAAGGGCCATTCTACTGTCAATGTTTGTCTATGGAGATTGCATGGCTGTGTGCTCGATTTTTATGCACCTGTCAGCAATGGGTGTGGCTGAACCCACTAATTTTGAAGGGGTGACCACATACTTTTGTATATATAGTGTAGCTTGTGAAGAAACTGCTCTCTCTTTATCCCCTCTTGATCGCACATTCTTATGTAGCAGGTGTTAAACACAGACCGGACTGCGCAATGGATTGTGGTTATAGTAGTTCATTATCACGTTTTCTGCGGTAAACTATGTAGAACAATGCAATGCCTGGAAACTACAACTCTCTTCTACATGGCGCAGTTTGGGCATGATCGGATTTATCTCTGGAGAAACTGCAGCACAATGTGCGTCACAGGGGGAGGGGGGGTGGAATTAGAATAAATTGACCCACTTCGGTCAGTTAGTTGTTTAAAAAACGGGGAAAAAAATCAGGAATATCTCCCTGAACTTTTTTCTTTTTCATTACAGTAAAAGAACCCATGTTTCCCTGACAACATGACGACAGATCTGAGCCTGACGTCCCTCCTGAATGTGTCTGATCTCCACAACGTGACGCGGGAGGATGTTCCTTGACCAGAACAGGCTTCCAGTTCTACTATCTACCTACCGTGTACATCCTGGTGTTCGTCACCGGCCTGGTGGGGAACAGTCTGGCCATCTGGATGTTTGTCTGCCACATGAGACCCTGGAGCAGCATCTCCGTGTACATGTTTAACCTGGCCCTGGCCGACTTCTGCTACGTCCTCTCCTTGCCCTTCCTCATCTTCTACTACTTTAACAAGACCGACTGGATATTTGGGGACGTTCTCTGCCGACTGCAGAGGTTTATATTCCACGTCAATCTGTACGGCAGCATCCTGTTCCTGACCTGTATCAGTGTCCACAGATACACAGGAGTGGTCCACCCGCTCAAGTCTCTGGGAAGGCTCAAGAAGAAGAACGCCGTGCTGACCAGCACCCTGGTCTGGGTCGTGGTCATAGCGAGTATCTCTCCCATCCTCTACTACTCTAGGACGGGCAGAAACGGAACGCCACCACGTGTTACGACACGACCACAGAGGATGAGCTGCCGGGTTACTTTATCTATAGCATGTGTTTGACCGTGTTCGGCTTCTGTATCCCCTTCCTTCTCATCCTGGGTTGCTATGGGATGATCGTCAAGGAGCTGATCTGTAACGACATGAGCAATGCCCCGTTACGGCGTAAGTCCATCCACCTGGTGATTATCGTGCTGACCGTGTTCGCTGTGTCCTACCTGCCCTTTCACGTGATGAAGAACCTGAACATGCGAGCCAGGCTGTACTTCCAGGTCCCGACATGTGTGCCTTCAATAACTGTGTGTACGCCACTTACCAGGTGACGCGGGGCTGGCCAGCCTCAACAGCTGTGTGGACCCGGTCCTCTACTTCCTGGCTGGGGACACGTTCAGGAGGAAGTTGTCCAGAGCTACTAAAAACAATCCAAGAAGGGGAGCTCCCACTGCAGTCCAAGAGTGAAGAGACGGCGCTCAACAGCCTGCCGGAGTATGTCAAGAACGGGGATGGGCAGCTTTGAGAGGGGGCTGGGTCAAAGTCCGGGTGGTCTCTCTGAACTCTGGTGCTGTGGACCTTGCAGACTGTGTGTGGACTGTGTGTGCACTGTGGATAGAATGATCTGGGTGGGAATCGGACAAAGATGATGGCAATGGGGTGGTGTCTCTATAATGTCATCACTACTGTAGGTAGGTACTGTATATTCTGAAGGTCAACTAGGTGCTCATCCATCCATAACCAAACTGAAGGAGAAGGTAATAGGTTGAGCACCTGTAAACAATTGTCTCTTGTTCCTCTATCCAACCAACGCTGACGTTTTGTAATGGAGAGAGGGCTGTGCTAGCCACCCACTGGATGCATCATAATCCCTGCCGACTAGAAGTTGGACTGTAAATGGGTAGGTGAGACACCAGAGACAACTGAGATCCATTACCTAGAGTTTGGACCTCATGACTGCTCTGTGGAGGTTAACATACAGCGACTATAATGCACTGTGCATGTTTTAATTCTCAGACATCTACAAATGAAATGAACCCCAAAGCTGACTGCTATTCCCTTCTCACTTGTTCTCTCTCCTCATGGTTTGCCTCTGGATCCCAAATTGAAATGGTTTTTTTTTTTTTTTCAGTTGTGATCCAAATATTTGCATCGCTAAAAATCATTTCCAAAATACAATCTGGAAAACTATTTTTAATATTAATTGTGTAAAATGTAGCAATTACTGTCTATGACAAGGGAAACAACGTTCCCACCTCATTCATTGTATATAATGAACATTTTGCCCATATTCTTGATGAAGAACTTGAAACTTTTTGAAACTCACTGGCTTGAGACCACAGAATTATCCAAAATTGTGCTGCTAATAGATTTATATTGTGATTTGAAGAAAACAATTTCAGAGATGAAATTATATATAAAAAAAATAAAAAAAAGTCATTCATCATAATTTCTACACACTTTTTACCTGGTTGGAGTCGTTTAAAAAAAAATATATTCTTAAATGTATAAAAATCTATATGTATGAAAAATGACTCCAGTTTGAAGTATTATAATATTGTTCATCATGACCCACTCAAAAAAACATCACACCACCCAAATTTGGGTCACGATTCACCAGTTGAGAATCGCTGTTCTATGGCGTTACTCTGTGTGACAGCGACTTAGCTACATTAACGCCTGCGGTTTCTTTATGTGGTTGTTCTGTTTCAGTACTGTCACTGTATCTCTATGGCGTGACCTGCGTCTGTCCTTGGTCTATTTATTCTACGTTAATATGAAGGGTCTATATACTAGTCTCATGTGAAATAGGACACAGTACAGTAATATGCTGTAATATATTTCATGTGTGTAGTGGGATTACTGTACAGTACATGGTGTCAAGCCCAGTTATGTCTTTCTTTTCTTTTTTTTAAACAAGACTCACCCAGACTGTTAAGTGATGAACCCAGTGTTATTATCGGGAGGCCACTTACCAGTGACAAACCACAGCAGCCATCTTCTGTGAAGTGTTGGAACTGTTTTATATGCATGCAGAGAAGATGGCATGGCAGGTGACCGTAAGAATTAGAATGAGTAGAACAGACATTCCTGTTTGGAAGCAACGTTACATGGTGTGTGTGTGTGTGTGTGTGTGCAAAGCGAGTATTAGTGTGTACACACACTAATAATGTAAAACATCTGCAAAGCGAGCGTCAACTATATCAAGTGTCATTGGCGTTGTTGAACCAAATTGGATGATGATCACCTGTACAGTGTTCTGTACACACACTAATAATGTAAAACATCTGTCTTTAAGCCACCGTTCTTAGTAGTTCGGGGGAAAATAGCTACTAGAACTCTAACTTTGTACAATATGTTATTCTAGTTCTCTGGTCCATCGTCTTCCTAGTGGAGCCATTTTTCTGACTGTTCCTGAACTGGGCATCAACTCTAGCAGCTCCACAGATGTTTATAGTATACAGTAGTATTGTATGTGGAACGACTGATAATTGCATGAAATGCATAAGTTATACCCCCTGCCCAAACCCATATTATCGGGAGATATGTAGACCTGATGAGGAAGTGAATATGATCATATATGCCTTCTATAGAGATCTGTGAGATCTGCACATTTGCTGCTCAGGTCAGGGGTTCTCATGTTGTACAGCATTTTGGGGGGTCAGTTATGAATGTGTGAATAAATGTTTTATATAAAAACTTGTAAAAGGTTATCAGATGCATTTTGTTTTTCAATTATTTAATTTTTAACTCAATGCCTTTCATCTACTTTGTATGTAGTGTTCTCTCCCAATTATCAATAATTCAATGGGTTGTACTGTTTATCCAGTTTATGGCTGTTGTGTTTGTGTGGATGGCGATGAAACGCCATCCTGCACAGGTCTATTCAACCCTATACGCCTGGGTCTATTCAACCCTATACGCCTGGGTCTATTCAACCCTATACGCCTGGGTCTATTCAACCCTATACGCCTGGGTCTATTCAACCCTATACGCCTGGGTCTATTCAACCCTATACGCCTGGGTCTATTCAACCCTATACAATACGCCTGGGTCTATTCAAACCTATACTATACGCCTGAGTCTATTCAACCCTATACTATACGCCTGGGTCTATTCAACCCTATACGATACGCCTGAGTCTATTCAACCCTATACGATACGCCTGGGTCTATTCAACCCTATACGATACGCCTGGGTCTATTCAAACCTATACTATACGCCTGGGTCTATTCAACCCTATACGCGCCTGGGTCTATTCAACCCTATACTATACGCCTGGGTCTATTCAACCCTATACGCCTGGGTCTATTCAACCCTTTACTATACGCCTGGCTCTATTCAACCCTATACGCCTGGCTCTATTCAACCCTATACTATACCCTGGGTCTATTCAATCCTACATGATATGCCTAACTCTATTGAACCCTATACACCTGGGTCTATTCAACCCTATACCATACGCCTGGGTCTATTCAACCCTATACTATACGCCTGGGTCTATTCAACCCTATACGCCTGGGTCTATTCAACCCTATACTATACGCCTGGGTCTATTCAACCCTATACGCCTGGCTCTATTCAACCCTATACTATACGCCTGGGTCTATTCAACCCTATACTATACGCCTGGGTCTATTCAATCCTACATGATATGCCTAGCTCTATTGAACCCTATACACCTGGGTCTATTCAACCCTATACCATACGCCTGGGTCTATTCAACCCTATACTATACGCCTGGGTCTATTTAACCCTATACTATACGCCTGGTATACGCCTGCGTCTATTCAACTCTATACGCCTACAGTAGGTCTATACTACTAGCTGTATTCAACCCTATACACCTGGGTCTATTCAACCCTATACGATACACCTGGGTCTATTCAACCCTATACAATATGCCTGGGTCTATTCAACCCTATACGATATGCCTGGGTCTATTCAACCCTATACCATACGCCTGGGTCTATTCAACCCTATACGATATGCCTGGGTCTATTCAACCCTATACGATATGCCTGGGTCTATTCAACCCTATACGATATGCCTGGGTCTATTCAACCCTATACGATATGCCTGGGTCTATTCAACCCTATACGATATGCCTGGGTCTATTCAACCCTATACGATATGCCTGGGTCTATTCAACCCTATACGCCTGGGTCTATTCAACCCTATACGATATGCCTGGGTCTATTCAACCTATACGATATGCCTGGGTCTATTCAACTCTATACGATATGCCTGGGTCTATTCAACCCTATACGATATGCCTGGGTCTATTCAACCCTATACGATATGCCTGGGTCTATTCAACCCTATACGATATGCCTGGGTCTATTCAACCCTATACCATACGCCTGGGTCTATTCAACCCTATATGATATGCCTGGGTCTATTCAACCCTATACGATATGCCTGGGTCTATTCAACCCTATACGATATGCCTGGGTCTATTCAACCCTATACGCCTGGGTCTATTCAACCCTATACGATACGCCTGGGTCTATTCAACCCTATACGCCTGGGTCTATTCAACCCTATACGATACGCCTGGGTCTATTCAACCCTATACGATACGCCTGGGTCTATTCAACCCTATACGATACGCCTGGGCCTATTCAACCCTATACTATACGCCTGGGTCTATTCAACCCTATACTATACGCCTGGGTCTATTCAACTCTATACGCCTGGGTCTATTCAACGCCTGGGTCTATTCAACCCTATACTATACGCCTGGGTCTATTCAACCCTATACTATACGCCTGGGTCTATTCAACCCTATACGCCTTGGTCTATTCAACCCTATACTATACGCCTTGGTCTATTCAACCCTATACTATACGCCTTGGTCTATTCAACTCTATACTATACGCCTGGGTCTATTCAACCCTATACCGTACGCCTTGGTCTATTCAACCCTATACTATACGCCTTGGTCTATTCAACCCTATACTATACGCCTGGGTCTATTCAACCCTATACTATACGCCTTGGTCTATTCAACCCTATACTATACGCCTTGGTCTATTCAACCCTATACTATACGCCTGGGTGTATTCAACCCTATACTATACGCCTGGGTCTATTCAACCCTATACGATACGCCTGGGTCTATTCAACCCTATACAATATGCCTGGGTCTATTCAACCTATACGCCTGGGTCTATTCAACCCTGCCCTGGGTCTATTCAACCGTATACGATACTCCTGGGTCTATTCAACCCTATACGATACGCCTGGGTCTATTCAACCCTATACGATCGCCTGGGTCTATTCAACCCTATACGCCTGGGTCTATTCAACCCTATACGCCTGGGTCTATTCAACCTATACGATACGCCTGGGTCTATTCAACCCTATACGATACGCCTGGGTCTATTCAACCCTATACGCCTGGGTCTATTCAACCTTATACGATACGCCTGGGTCTATTCAACCCTATACGATACGCCTGGGTCTATTCAACCCTATTCGATACGCCTGGCTCTATTCAACCCTATACTATACGCCTGGGTCTATTCAACCCTATACGATACGCCTGGGTCTATTCAACCCTATACGATACGCCTGGGTCTTTTCAACCCTATACGATACGCCTGGGTCTATTCAACCCTATACTATACGCCTGGGTCTATTCAACCCTATACTATACGCTTTGGTTTGTTCAACCCTACTATACGCCTGGGTCTATTCAACCCTATACAGTACGCCTGGGTCTATTCAACCCTATACTATACGCCTGGGTCTATTCAAACCTATACTATACGCCTGAGTCTATTTAACCCTATACGATACGCCTGGGCCTATTCAACCCTATACTATACGCCTGGGTCTATTCAACCCTATACTATACGCCTGGGTCTATTCAACTCTATACGCCTGGGTCCTAGAGCTCTAACACTCTCTGCAAGACTCTTGACTTTCCTTTCAGAACAGGGAGAGGGGGGTGGAGGGAGGGAACGAGGGAGGAATAAAGAGTGGAATCGTTTTTCTCCCCCTCTTGGCATTTCCACACACAGCCTTTGTGTGGGAGACAAAAGGACTGGAGTTATTGCTGCTGGGAGTGTTGGACTACTGTCGCCAGGACCCCAGGTTTCTGTGGTGGAACTTGGACAGGAAGCCAGTAGCTTTCACCACACTGGTCGTATGAATAGAGATGGTCTTTGATTTCTTGGCTTTGAGTGGCTAGCTGTGTGTGTGAGTGTGCAACAGGTGGTTATTGTTGATGTGGTATTTATTTATTAATATAGAGGAGAATGTGTCTGTGTGTTTGCACATGTTTGAACTTCCAGGTGTGTACTGGACTGTGTGGTTGGCAGGGGTCTATAGTGCTCAAATAGGACATCTCTGGGCTGGACAGACAATAGCAGTCTTGAATCAACATGTGTTGATGCATGAAAGCCTAATGTCCTGCCAGTCTGCTTCTCCTCCTCCTCTGTCTCCTCTCCCTATGTCTCCTCTGTCTCTGCTTCCTATGTCTCCTCTTCCTATGTCTCCTCTTCCTATGTCTCCTCTGTCTCCTCTTCCCACCCTTATTTTTCTTCCTTCCTTATTTGTGGCACTGTCAGCTTGCTGCTAGCTAGCCCTGGTAACAGTCAAAAGGTGAGGGTGTGGGCATGAGAGTGAGGGCAAGGTGGGAGGAGTGTGTGGGTGAGGGTAAGTTGGTGTGAGGTCGGGGGCTGAGGGTGACAGAATACAGGTGGCAAGGGGCAACAAGGGAGGGAGAGGCATGGTGACTCGAATAACAACATTCCTCTCTAGAGGACAAACGGGCAGGCAGTGGACCCGTGCGTGCATATGTGCACGAGCATATGTCTCCAGTGGACAAACGGGCAGGCAGTGGACCTGCATGGTGACTTGAAGGACAAACGGGCAGGCAGTGGACATTCCTCGTATGTAGAGGACAAACGGGCAGGCAGTGGACCCGTGCGTGCGTATGTGCACGAGCGTATGTCTCCAGTGGACAACGAGTGTATGTCTCCACAAACGGGCAGGCAGTGGACCCGTGCGTGCGTATGTGCACGAGCGTATGTCTCCAGAGGACAAACGGGCAGGCAGTGGACCCGTGTATGTCGTGCGTGCGTGCGTATGTGCACGAGCGTATGTCTCCAGTGGACAAACAGGGGCAGTGGGACCCCAGAGGGCGTAAATATGTCCTGGACAGGCCTGGTGAAATATGGGACTTTGTTCCAGCAGATATACGATGTGAGGTGGCACCGCAGCGTCCCTTAAGGGGCACCCTGTCCATCTGCTGCGAACTTTGCATTTCAAGCAGAGAGCGATTTGGTTCGGATTTATCAGTGACTTCCAAACTGTTTTGAACTTTGACCCACTGAAAGTACTGTTGAACGTCATTGTGACCCATCTGACGCAAAACGAAACCACCCGACAGGACAGAACCACAACACACTAGTCGGACCGTTTTGGGAAGCGACGAGATGTAAAACAGTGAGAGGAACAGCTGGTTTGTGGCTACAGATGTTCAATTCTGTTCACTGTTGACGATCTCAACCTCTGTGTCAAACTCAGTGGCTGCAGTGAGACTGAGCCAAATTGCTGAGTTGATCAATCAGATCAGAATAATATTTTCTCACCTTTTTCAAACCCCTTTGCCTCATGGATCGGCAGGTAGCCTAGTGGTTAGAGGTTGCAAGATCGAATCCCCGAACTGATAAGGTAATAATCTGTCGTTCTGCCCCTGAACAGGCAGTTAACCCACCGTTCCTAGACCAGTTAACCCACTGTTCCTAGACCAGTTAACCCACCGTTCCTAGACCAGTTAACCCACCGTTCCTAGACCAGTTAACCCACTGTTCCTAGACCAGTTAACCCACTGTTCCTAGACCAGTTAACCCACCGTTCCTAGACCAGTTAACCCACCGTTCCTAGACCAGTTAACCCACCGTTCCTAGACCAGTTAATCCACCGTTCCTAGACCAGTTAATCCACTGTTCCTAGACCAGTTAACCCACTCTTCCTAGACCAGTTAACCCACCGTTCCTAGACCAGTTAACCCACTGTTCCTAGACCAGTTAACCCACCGGTCCTAGACCAGTTAACCCACTGTTCCTAGACCAGTTAACCCACCGTTCCTAGACCAGTTAACCCACCGGTCCTAGACCAGTTAACCCACTGTTCCTAGACCAGTTAACCCACTGTTCCTAGACCAGTTAACCCACCGGTCCTAGACCAGTTAACCCACCGGTCCTAGACCAGTTAACCCACCGGTCCTAGACCAGTTAACCCACCGGTCCTAGACCATCATTGAAAATAAGAATGTGTTCTTAACTGACTTGCCTGGTTAAATAAAGGTTAAATAAATAAAAAAATGGATCAATACAAGGCGCCCTGTATTAGCCAAATAAAATTAAAAATCTAATTCAAAAAAGTGCCACTGTCAGTAAAATGCTGACTCATAGGAGATAGGGTCTGATGGGACTTTAAACACCTGTGTCTCATTAATCAGAATGTACCATTCCTAAACTAAACATGCTGACGCACCCGGTTTGTCTTCTGTTGTGACCTTATTTTGTATCTTGCTCCAAAAAAGGAGGACAAACTAGGATGGAGGAAAAGTCAGAGAAGTCTGCCAGACTGCCTCAGGTTTACTTTGCTGAGCACAGATAGGTTTGTGTGTTTGCTATTGTCTCGTGTGTGTACTGAACAAAAAAATAACAATTTCAAAGATTTTACTGAGTTACAGTTCATATCAGGAAATAATTCATTTGAAATCAATTATTTATTTATGACCTTTTATTTAACTAGGCAAGTCAGTTATGAACAAATTCTTATTTTCAATGACAGCCTAGGAACAGTGGGTTAACTGCCTGTTCAGGGGCAGAACGGCAGATTTGTACCTTGTCAGCTCGGGGGTTTGAACTTGCAACCTTCCGGTTACGAGTCCAACGCTCTAACCACTAGCCTAACCCGCCCCCCCAAATTATGCCCTAAGCTATGGATTTCACATGACTGGGCAGGGGTGCAGCCACTGGGAGCCAAGCTTAGACAATCAGAATGAGTTTTTCCCCACAAAAGTTCTTTATTAAATACTCCTCAGCAAACCCCCCCCCCCATGAGGCTGGTGAGAAGTACTGCTAAATTCTCTGAAACAATGTTGGAGGCAGCTTATGGTAGAGAAATTGACATTCAATTCTCAGGCAACAGCTCTGGTGGACCTTGAGACATCTGTTGTGTGACAACTACACATTTTAAAGTGACCTTTTATTATCCCTAGCACAAGGTGCACCTGTGTAATGGTAATGCTGTTTAATTAGCTTCTTGATATGCCACACCTGTCAGGTGGATGGATTTTCTTGTCAAAGGAGAAATGCTCACTAACAGGGACATAAACACATGTTTGCACAAAATCTGAGAGAAATACGCTTTTTGTGCGTATGGAACATTTTTGGGATTTTTTTATTTGAGCTCATGAAACATGGCACCAACACTTTAAATGTTGCGTTTTATATTTCTGTTCAGGATATTTGGCCTCCTGTACCTTACACACGACACATACACTTGTCACCTGACCGCCTTAAAGCCACAGTGCTTGAAACCACAGAACTTGTCTCCTTTCTCTAAGCCGACATTTGTTGTCCTTTCATTGTCTATAGAGCCCCACAATGGCGGTGTCATAAAACCAAGAGGTCAAACAGGGAAATGGTTCCAATCGGTTTTTGTTTCACCAATAATTTTCCCCATAGGGGATCTTAGAAACACTTAAAAATAAGGACTGTGTTTGGTGTAGTCTTACCCTGGTGTGATGTTTTGATAACCTTGTAAATCTCTCTCAGACAAGGTGACTTGTATCAATATATTCAGCTCTATTTACTCTCAGATTCAAAAAATGCTAATTAGACATCATGCAAGACTACATATCCCAGCAAGCTACTGCACGTCATCTCTAGCTGACACCTTTGCTAAACAGGTATTGTGTCAATTTAAAACTTGCGCAACACAGTTTACGGAATTGTCCATTTTAAAGACATTTTGCCAATTTAATCATTACTAAATGTAGCTAACATTAGATAGTTAATCCAGAGATTCGTACCTTTGCCTCGAGTCGGCAGCCTGTCCAGATCATCATGGCATTTGTAGTTCTTTATGTTAGCCACATTAGCAGCTAATTAGCGTTTTTTTTTTTTTTTTTGATACGCCTGGGTAAATACAGGTGAGTATATTGATACACGTCACCTTGTCCGAAAGAGATTTACGTTGTTATAAAAACGTCAATCCAGACTACATAAAACGCAGTCCTCATTTAAGTGTTTCACCAACTGTTGGTGAAAGAATTATTGGAACCATTTCCTTGTTTGACCATTAGGTTTTATAGGTATTATGACTCATTGTGGTACTCTGTGGACACTAGACAGTAATGTAACCCATAAGACAGTGATGGAACAACAGACAGGCCATGTTTTTTATTTATTTAACTAGGTAAGAACACATTCTTATTTACAATGGCGGCCTACCGGGGGAACAGTGGGTTAACTGTCTTGTTCAGGGCAGAACCACAGATTTTTCCTTGTCAGCTCAGGATTTGATCCAGCAACCGACAAACACTAGGCTACCTACCGCCCCACTGTAATGACAAGCCAGAGGGTGGCCAGCTGTCATGGCTGTATTAACTTCCTGCTTCGACCCAACGTTCACAGGATGACTGACTGACTGACTGACTGGCTGACTGACTGACTGACTGGCTGGGGACTGGCTGGCTGACTGACTGACTGGCTGGCTGGCTGACTGGCTGGCTGGCTGGCTGGCTGACTGGCTGGCTGGCTGGCTGACTGGCTGGCTGGCTGGCTGGCTGACTGGCTGACTGACTGACTGACTGACTGGGCTGGCTGGCTGACTGGCTGACTGGCTGGCTGACTGACTGGCTGGCTGACTGACTGGCTGGCTGACTGGCTGGCTGGCTGGCTGACTGACTGGCTGGCTGGCTGGCTGGCTGGGCTGACTGGGTTGGGATTCTGTTCAGACGTGTTATCTGACTGTTAACCCTGTTCCAACACACACACACTGGCCCTGTTCCAACACAAACACACACACACACCTGTTCCAACATACAAACATACACACACACACACACACACACACACACACACACACACACACACACGCCCTGGTCCAACATACATACATACACACATACATACCATACATACATACACACACACACCCTACATACATACATACATACACACATACCCCTGTTCCAACATACATACATACATACACACACACCCTGTTCCAACATACATACATACATACACACACACACACACCCTGTTCCAACATACATACATACATACACACACACATACCAACATACATACATACATACACACATACACATACCATACATACCATACATAACATACATACATACATACATACATACACACCCTGTTCCAACATACACACATACATACATACATACATACATGTACATACATACATACATAACATACATACATACATGCACTTGGAAAAACCCAGCACTTGGCAACAGCACTTTCCCTTCTTCCTGCAGTAATCATTCATCTGACATTAATGGGTTGTGAAAGCTGTTTATTTGGGGGACACCTGCATTCAATGATATTAGATCACTGACTTATACTCTGTGCTGTGGTAGAGCCACACACCCCTCTACTAAACTACCTCTGTCTCCCTACACATGTGGATGAAGTTTTACATACACTCAGGTTGGAGTCATTAAAACTTGTTTTTCAAACCACTCCACACATTTCTTGCTTCATAAACTATAGTTTGGGCAAGTCGGTTAGACATCTACTTTGTGAATGACACAGGTAATTTTTCCAACAATTGTTTTACAGACAGATTATTTCACTTATAATTCACTGTATCACAATTCCAGTAGGTCAGAAGTTTACATACACTAAGTTGACTGTGCCTTTAAACGGCTTTGGAAAATTCCCTGAAAATTGTCATGGCTTTAGAAGCTTCTGATAGGCTAATTGACATCATTTGAGTCAATTGGGAGGTACCTGTGGATGTATTTCAAGGCCTACCTTCTAACTCAGTGCCTCTTGCTTGAAATCATAGGAAAATCAAAAGAAATCAGCCAAGACCTCAGAAAAATGGTAGACCTCCACAAGTCTGGTTCATCCTTGGGAGCAATTTCAAATGCCTGAAGGTACCACGCCATCTGTACAAACAATAGTACGCAAGTATAAACACCATGAGACCACGCAGCCGTCATACCGCCAGGAAGGAGACGCCGTTCTGTCTCCTAGAGATGAACGTATTTTGCGAAAAGTGCAAATCAAGCCCAGAACATCAGCAAAGGACCTTGTGTAGAGTCTGGAGGAAACAGGTACAAAAGTATCTATAGCCACAGTAAAACGAGTCCTATATCGATATAACCTGAAATGCCGCTCAGCAAGGGAAGAAGCCACGGCTCCAAAACCACCATAAAAAAGTGCAGTTGCAAACCGTAGACTGGCGAGGACAAAGATTGTACTTTTTGGAGAAATGTCCTCTGGTCTGATGAAACAGAAATAGAACTGTTTGGCCATAATGACCATCGTAATGTTTGGAGGGAAAAGGGGGTCTTGCAAGCCGAAGAAAACCATCCCAACTGTGAAGCAGAGGGGGTGGCAGCCTCATGTTGAGGGGGTGCTTTGCTGCAGGAGAGACTGGTGCACTTCATAAAATAGATGGCATCATGAGGGTGGGAAATTATGTGGATATATTGAAGCAACATCTCAAGACATCAGTCAGGATGTTAAAGCTTCATCGCAAATTGGTCTTCCAAATGGACAAACCCACCCCAAGCATGCTTCCAAAGTTGTGGCAAAATGGCATAATGACAACAAAGTCAAGGCATTGGGCCTGACCTCAATCCTATAGAAAATTTGTGGGCAGAACTGCAAAAAGCGTGTGCGAGCAAGGAGGCCTACAAACCGGACTCAGTTACACCAGCTCTGTCAGGGAGGAATGGGCCAAAATTCACCCAACTTATTGTGGGAAGCTTGTGTAAGGCTACCCAAAACGTTTGACCCAAGTTAAACAATTTTAAAGGCAATGCTATGTACATTTCTGACCCACTGGGAATGTGATGAAAGAAATAAAAGCTGAAATAAATAATTCTCTCTACTATTATTCTGACATTTCACATTCTTAAAATAAAGTGGTGATACTAAATGCTGTAAAATAGGGAATTTTACTAAGATTAAATGTCAGAATTGGGAAAAACTGAGTTTAAAATGTATTTGGCTAAGGTGTATGTAAACTTCTGACTTCAACTGTATCTGTTTGTGTGTGTGTCTATGCGCCTAATTAAAGAGAGGTGGACTGGAGAGAGAGAGTGTGTGTGTCGTGCGTGCGTGCGTGCGTGCGCGTGTGTGTGTGTGTGTGTGTCTATGCGAGAGAGAAATATGTAATCCTTTCTAGCACACTGCTGGAAACACACTTGTCCATATCAACAGATGAAGAAATGAAGTATGATTCAAAGAGGATTCTGGGAAAAGACCTTGTCCTAACTGACCTAAAACAGGGAATTTTTACTAAGATTAAATGTCAGGAATTTTGAAAAACTGAGTTCAAATGCATTTGGCTGAGGTGTATGTAAACTTCTGACTTCAACTGGTTGTAAGTCTGTATTTCTCTCTCCTTGCTATCAACTCTCCAGTTGTTTCATATCAGCAGAGGTGGGACCAAGTCATTGTTTTACAAGTCACAAGTAAGTCTCAAGTCTTAGCACATTCCCAAATCAAGACAAGCAAATCCGAGTCAAGTCTCAAGTCAGACCGACAAGTATCAAGTCAAGTCTCAAATCCTAAACTTTGAGTTTCGAGTCCTAAACAAGTCATAATGTGCTCTTTCACCAAATGTAATACCATTTCATATTCTTAACAAGAGTAATAGTTAGTATATTACATTTACGCAAATCATGAATGCTTTTAAAATTATATTTATTACTATCCAAATAAACTTTATATCCCCCATAGCGATCGACTATCGAGGATCGCTATGGGGAGCAATCGGGCGATGTAGGCTTTTAAGTGTGAAAAGGGTGAGGAGAGGGATCTGTTGTAAACTAGTGAAAGGAAGAGGGATCTGTTGTAAACTAGTGATGTACAGTCCACTCTCTGGTATCTGTCTCTTTAGCAGAGGGATCTGTTGTAAACTAGTGAAAGGAAGAGGGATCTGTTGTAAACTCGTGATGTACAGTACACTCTCTGGTATCTGTCTCTTTAGCAGAGGGATCTGTTGTAAACTAGTGATGTACAGTCAACTCTCTGTTATCTGTCTAGGGATCTGTTGTAAACTAGTGATGTACAGTCCACTCTCTGGTATCTGTCTCTTTAGAAGAGTGATCTGTTGTAAACTAGTGATGTACAGTCCACTCTCTGGTATCTGTCTCTTTAGAAGAGGGATCTGTTGTAAACTAGTGATGTACAGTCCACTCTCTGGTATCTGTCTAGGGATCTGTTGTAAACTAGTGATGTACAGTCCACTCTCTGTTATCTGTCTAGGGATCTGTTGTAAACTAGTGATGTACAGTCCACTCTCTGTTATCTGTCTAGGGATCTGTTGTAAACTCGTGATGTACAGTCCACTCTGTTATCTGTCTAGGGATCTGTTGTAAACTCGTGATGTACAGTCCACTCTCAGTTATCTGTCTCTTTAGCAGCGGCTGTGGTTAATTACAGGCCTGGACCACACCCAACAAAAATACAGAACTATTAACCATGTAATCTAGCTTGACCAGGTAATAAACTCTGTCTACCTACCAGCTGCTCTGTCCTGAATATGAGAGAGACAGAGAGCGAGAGAGAGACATCTGCATACACACACGCGTTTGTTTTACTATCCTTGTGGGGGCCAAAGAAATGATTCCCATTTAAAAATCCTATTTTCCCTAACCTTAACTCCTAACCCTAATTCTATCCCTAAACCAAAAGCCTAAAATAGTTTTTGTTCTTTGTGGGGACTGGTGGAATGTCCCCAATTCCTTGATTTACTATCCTTGTGAGTACCTCTGGTCCCCCACAAGGATAGTAACCCCCCTCAAAAATATAATACACACACACACAGTAAAATTGTGTAATGAGTCAAACAAATTGTCTAGTTGACAGTTATCTGAAGATGCAGTTTGACAGTGGTGGGTAAAGACGAGCACAAATACAGGTGAAACAGGTCAGGATGTGACAGAAGATGCAGTTTGACAATGGTGTGCTGGGCTGTGCTGTTGCAGGCTTTGTCACAGCACGGAGAGAGGAACTGCAGGCACGCCTAGACGTCGAGATGGGTATTGTGAGATGAGCACTGCTGCTTTGAAATGAGCTTCAACACAAGAGAGGGAGGGATGGTATGGTGGAGTGAGGGAGGGCGGTAGTGAGGGATGGAAAGAGGAGAGAAGGTAGGGTCAACATGGGTATAGGGTGAGGGAGAGGAGTGGTAAGCATTGAGCAGACAGAGGAGAGGAGGAGAGACAGAGGAATGGAATGAGGAGGAGTGGAGAGGTAAGCACTGAGGAGATGGAGGAGAGACAGAGGAATGGAATGAGGAGGAGTGGAGTGGTAAGCACTGAGCAGACAGAGGAGAGGAGGAGAGACGAATGGAATGAGGAGGAGAGGAGAGGTAAGCACTGAGCAGACAGAGAGGAGGAGAGACAGAGGAATGGAATGAGGAGGAGAGGAGTGGTAAGCACTGAGCAGACAGAGGAGAGGAGGAGAGACAGAGGAATGCAATGAGGAGGAGAGGAGAGGTAAGCACTGAGTTACATGCTGCATATGGAAGAGGTCCGATGAAGTGGATGCTAAGCTACAGCTAACCCCCTGGCAAGTGTCTTTTCTTACATTTTCAACCTATTCCTGACTCCGTATGTAGTACCTACCTGTTTTAGGCTAACCACCATAGTCCCTGTGCTCAAGAACACCACGGTAACCTGTCTAAATGACTATCGCCCCGTAGCACTCAATGTTTCTAAAGGCTGGTCATGGCTCAAATCAACACCATCATCCCAGACACCTTGGACACACTTCATCCCGGACAGCCTGATGGGCCGCCCCCAGGTGGGGAGGGTAGGCAACAACACATCCGCCATGCTGACCCTCAACACGGGGGCCCCTCAGGGTGAGTGCTTAGTCCCCTGCTGTATTTTTCTTTTCTGTTTTGTTTCTATTTATGATTGTTAATTTTTGTAGTTGTTTTTTTAAATATATTTTTTGGTATTTTATTTTGGCCAACAAGATGGCGCCGACAGAGAGGGCTGCTTTTATTCTAGTCCTTAGGAAACTTTGCAGTATTTTATTTTTTTATGTATTTTTTGACCGGCCAAATGAATGGGTGAGACTACAATTAGTGTATAAAATTGAGTTCAGGCACATGCCCATTCATCAGGTGGACACACTTCCTCTCTCAGACCCCCACATGCATGTGTGTTTGAGCGCACACACACACACCGCACTCCCCTTCTTGGCTTCCCTGGCAACCCCCATGGGAACCTTTCCCCAATAGAATATTTTGCCCACTGGAACCACGGCGTTCTCACAAACGATCGCAACTTTGTTTCAATAATATATAGAACTTTTCTCACAGCTCTGGTATATAAAGCTTTTTTTGAGGCCTTGCTCACAATTGATTCTGTGGCAGCACAATAACCAAACAAAATATACTGTATGTGAGGCACTTGATCATGACACTGGTGAGGAGGAGAGAGTCCTTGTTGAACTTTGTCACAAAGTAGTCTGTGATAATTAGCACTATGTTTCCTCTGATTATTGGTTATAGTCAAAATAATCTCTACATTATACTTTTTTATTCAAAACGAGTTGCTACAGGCCATAAATAGCAATTAGAAGTTGAAAACTTGAATTGTTCACAAGAACTGAAGCTGATAAAAATATCTGACATCATTAGGTGATGAAATACATTTTATTATGGATTTATAATCACCTATAATGGGTCGGTCATTTTGGACCGAGAACGCATCATTAATTAACATGAAACGAACACAACAGGATGGTTAACTAAGCAAATTTGAGAACAAGGCTACCTAGATTCTACCAGCACTATTGACTGTAGCACTCGCGCTGGAAAAACACTGGATCACTTCCCTGATGCTTGCTTTTGTCCCTCCCACACCCTCCTTTCGGCAAATCTGACCACGACTCCATTTTGCTCCTCCCTTCCTATAGGCAGAAACTCAAACAGTATGTACCCGTGCTATGGACTATTCAACGCTGGTCTGACCAATCGGAATCCACACTTCAAGATTGTTTTGATCACGCGGACTGGGATATGTTCAGGGTAGCCTCAGAGAATAATATCGACGTATACACTGATTCGGTGAGTGAGTTTATAAGGAAGTGTATGTGAGATGTTGTCCCCACTGTGACTACTAAAACCTACAATAACCAGAAACCGTGGACGGAAGGCGGCATTCGCGCAAAACTGAAAGTGCGAACCATGTCATTTAACCATGGAAAGATGGCTGGGAATATGGCCGAATGCAAACAGTGTAGTTATACCCCCCGCAAGGCAATCAAACAAGCTAAGTGTCAATATGGAGACAAAGTGGAGTCGCAATTCAAAGGCTCAGACACGAGATAAATATGGCATGGTCTACAGACAATCACGGACTACCTCTCACTCAACGTCACCAAAACAAAGGAGATGATCGTGGACTTCAGGAAACAGCAGAGGGAGCACCCCTATCAACATCGACGGGACAGCAGTAGAGAAAGTGGAAAGTTTTAAAAGGAAAACCAGCAACGTCACGTACACCGACGTCTTGCTTCCAGACTAACTGAACACCTTCTTCACCCGCTTTGAGAATAATACAGTGCCACCGACGCGCCCGCTACCAAGGACTTTGGGCTATCTTTCTCCGCATCCTCAGAGCATGCGCAGTGTTTTCGGACATATTCAATCTCTCCCTATCCCAGTCTGCAGTCCCCACATGCTTCAAGGTGGCCACCATTGTTCCTGTACCCAAGAAGGAAAAGGTAACTGAACTAAATAACTATCGCACCGTAGCACTCACTTCTGTCATAATGAAGTGCTTTGAGAGATTAATCAAGGATTATATCACCTCCACCTTACCTGTCACCCTAGACCAACTTCAATTTGCTTACCAATTTGCTTGACTTTTTTTTCGCACATTTTGTTACGTTACAGCCTAAACAAATATATTTCCTAGAAAACGTTGTTTAAAAAAAAATCTTTGCACATTTATAACAATTAAAAACAGAAATATCTTAATTACATAAGAATTCAGACCCTTTGCTATGAGACTCGAGTTTTGAGCTCTGTTTCCTTTGACCACCCCAATAGGTCCACAGACGATGCAATCGCCATCACACTGCACACTGCCCTATCCTATCTTGACAAGAGGAATAACTATGTGAGAATGCTGTTCATTGACTACAGCTCAGCATTCAACACCATAGTACCCTCCAAGCTCATCATCAAGCTGGAGGCCCTGGGTCTGAACCCCGACCTGTGCAACTGGGTCCTGGACTTTGAAGGGCCGTTCCCAGGTGGTGAAGGTAGGAAACAACTTCTCCACTTCGCTGGTCCTCAACACTGGGGCCCCACAAGGGTCTGTGTTCAGCCCTCTCCTGTTCAGCCTACTCCATGTTCACCCATGATTGCGTGGCCAGGCACGCCTCCAACTCAATCATCAAGTTTGCAGACGACACAGCAGTAGTAGGCTTGATTACCAACAACGGCAATACAGGCTAAAGGGAGGAGGTAAGGGCACTCAGAGTGTGGTGTCAGAAAACAACCTCTCACTCAATGTCAACAAAACAAAGGAGATGATCGTGGACTTCAGGTAACAGCAGAGGGAGCACCCCTATCCACATCAATGGGACAGCAGTGGAGAAGTTGGAAAGTTTTACGTTCCTGGGCGTACACATTACGGAATAAGGCAGGGCAACAGTGCCTCTTAAACCTCAAGAGGCTGAAGAAATTTAGCTTGTCACCTACAACCTCACAAACTTTTACAGATGCACAATTGAGAGCATCCTGTCGGGCTGTATTACCACTTGGTACGGCAACTGCACCGCCCACAACCGCAAGGCACTCCAGAGGGTGGTGCGGTCTGCACAATGCACCACCTGGGGCAAACTCCCTGGCCTAAATGACACCCACAGCACCTGATGTCACAGGAAGGCCAAAAGATAATTTAAGGACAATGACCACCTGAGCCACGGCCTGTTCATCCCGGCTACCATCCAGAAGGCGAGGTCAGCACAGGTGCATCTAAGCAGGGACCGAGAGACTGAAAAACAGCTTCTACCTCAAGGCCATCAGACTGTTAAACAGCCATCACTACTAACACACAGAGAGGATGCTGCCTACATACAGACTTGAAATCATTGGCCACATTAATAAATGGATCACTAGTCACTTTAATAATGCCACTTTAATAATGTCTACATATCTTGCATTACCCATCTATTGCATCTTGCCTATGCCGCTCTCTCATTGCTCATCCATACACATGTATTTACATGTATATAATCTTATTCCATTATTTTAATTAGATTAGTGTGTATTTAGTTGTTGTGGAATTGTTAGTTTACATGTTAGATATTGCTGCGCTGTCGGAACTAGAAGCACAAGCATTTCGCAACACTCGTATTAACATCTGCGAACCATGTTCACACACGATTGGGTGGCCACAGACAACTCTAACACCATGATTAGGTTTGCTGACGTCACAACGATGGTAGGCCTGATCATCGATGACGATGAGCCTATAAGGAGGAAGTCAGAGACCTGGCACTGTGGTGCAAGGACAACGACATTTTCCTCAACGTCAGCATGGCAAAGGAGCTGATCGTGGACTACATGAAACGGAGGGCAGAGCCCCCAGTCATATTGACAGGGCTGCAGTGGAGCGGGTTGAGAACTTCAAGTTCCTCGACGTCTAAGGATCTATCATGGTCAATGCCTCTGCCACCTCAGGAGCCTCAAAAGATTTTGCATGGCCACTCAGATCCTCAAAAGGTTATTCTCTATACCAGGTGGTGTCAGAGCAACGCCTTATAAATGGTCAAAGACTCCAGCCACCTAGGTCATAGACTGTTCTCTCTGCTACTGCACGGCAAGCGGTACCGATGCGCCAAGTCTGGACCCAATAGGACCCTGAACAGCTTCTACCCCCAACTAAATAGTTAATTAAATAGCTACCCGGACTGACCCTGTTTGCACTAACCTTTTGTACTAACTTGTTTGACTCATCACATACACTGCTGTTACTGTTTATTATCTATCCTGTTGCCTAGTTACTTTATTCATAGTTACAGTAGCTTCGAAAGTATCCAGTCCCCTTGACTTTTTTTTTTCGCACATTTTGTTACGTTACAGCCTAAACAAATATATTTCCTAGAAAACGTTGTTTTAAAAAAAAATCTTTGCACATTTATAACAATTAAAAACAGAAATATCTTAATTACATAAGAATTCAGACCCTTTGCTATGAGACTCGAGTTTTGAGCTCTGTTTCCTTTGATCATCCTTGAGATGTTTCTAAAACTTGATTGGAGTCCACCTGAGGTATATTCAATTGATTGGACGTGATTTGGAAAGGCACAGACCTGTATATATAAGGTTCCACAGTTGACAGTGCATGTCAGAGAAATTAACCAAGCCATGAGGTCGAAGGAATTGTCCGTAGAGTTCCAAGACAGGATTGTGTCGAGGCACAGATCTGGGGAAGGGTACCAAAACATTTATGCAGCAGGTCCCCAAGAACACAGTGGCTTCGATCATTTTTGAAAGAAGTTTAGAACCACCAAGACTCTTCCTATAGCTGGCCGCCCGTCCAAAACTGGGAAATCGGGGCAGAAGGGAGGTGACCAAGAACGCGATGGTCACTCTGACAGAGCTCTAGAGTTGCTCTGTGGAGATGGGAGTATCTTCCAGAAGGACAACCATCTCTGCAGCAAGGTTATCTGGTCTGATGAAACCAAGATTAAACTCTTTTGCCTGAATGCCAAGCGTCACATCTGGAGGAAACCTGGCACCATCCCTACAGTGAAGCATGGAGGTGGCAGCATCATGCTGTGGGGATGTTTTTCAGCGGCTGGGACTGGGAGACTAGTCAGAATCGAGGCAAAGATGAACGGAGCAAAGTGATGAAAACCTGCTCCAGAGCACTCAGGACCTCAGACTGGGGCGACGGTTCACCTTCCAACAACGACACTAAGCACACAGCCAAGACAGTGCAGGATTGGGTTCGGGACGAGTCCCTGAATGTCCTTGAGTAGCCCAGCCAGAGGCCAGAGTTGAACATGATCAAACATCTCTGGAGGGACCTGAAAATAGCTGTGCAGCAACGCTCCCCATCCAACCTGACAGAGATGAGGATCTACAGAGAAGAATGGGAGAAACTCCCCAAATACAGATGTGCCAAACTTGTAGCGTCATACCCAAGAAGACTTGAGGCTGTAATCACTGCCAAAGGTGCTTCAACAAAGTACTCAGTAAAGGGTCTGAATACTTATGTAAATGTGATTCTCTCCATTTTCTATGGTTTATTCATTTGCAATAATTTAAAAAATATATATGTTCTTTGTCATTATGGGGTATTGTGTGTAATGTAGATTGATTGAATAATCCATTTTAGAATAAGGCTGTAAACATAACAAAATGTGGAAAAAGACAAGGGGTCTGAATACTTTCCAATTGGCACTGTATATGTACACCTCTACCTCGATTACCTCGTACCCCTGAACATCGACTCTGGTACCCTGTGTATTTTCTTTCCCTTTGCATTGTTGAGACGGTCCTGTCAGTAAGACTTGCACTGTTAGTCTACACTTGTTGTTTCACCAAGCACGTGACTAATTACATTTTGATTTGATTTGATTTGAAGTTGGGGGGGGGCTGCAGCGTCAAGGTGAGGGAGGGTCCGACGAGTGTGTCTCTGTGATTCGTGACTTCGGTACGCCAGGCGAAGACACAGAGGCGCTTCTACCACTCCTCTACCCCTCCAGCCCAACAGACCACCCCAACTCTCACACACACACATACACATACATACATACATACATACATACATACATACATATACATACATACATACATACATACATACACACACACACATATACACACTGTCTGCCTTCAGTCTGATCATGAGTCTCATCTAAATAACCTTTTCAGGGAGTAATTCAGTCATTAATTAATGAAGACGCTGGCACTAAGGTAACACACACACACACACACACACACACACACCCCCTCCTTCTGGTGGCATTTAGAAGCATTCTAAGCATCTGTCACTGCCTCATCCATCTGGTGTGTGTGTGTGGGGGGGGTTACCTTGGGTGCCAGCGTCTTCATTAATTAATGACTGAATTACTCCCTGAAAAGGTTATTTAGACGAGACTCATGATCAGACTGAAGGCAGACTGCAGACTGTGTGTGTGTGTGTGTGTGTGTGTGTGTGTGTGTGTGTGTGTGTGTGTGTGAGTGTGTGTGTGTGTGTGTGTGTGTGTGTGTGTGTGTGTGAGTGTGTGAGAGAGGAACAGGGAGTGGAGCAGAACTACACAGTCATGTCTCACTGACCGAAACAGAAAAGAGGGAGTGAAAGAGAGATGTGGTTCATGAAAAAAAGAGAAATGATCTTGTTTCAACTAGACAATTCGCTAATGTTGACTCAAAATCATGCAACGAATCTCTGTAACAGAACAAGAACTTCAAATTTGACTTGTCGGTTTTTGTTTTTGAGGTCAACTTAATAGTTTTGTTTAATAAACAGGCTCTAAAGCTTGTCTCTTCCTACAGGCTGAATGGTATCAGGATGCTGTGTTGCTGTGCTGGGAACACTAAACAGTTGTTCTTGTATGAGTCCATTCTGCAGGGACAGAGCTGCTCAGTACTCAACCCATAGGGTCGGCTATGCTTGTTGGTCTAACACATTACAGCCCTGTACCGTTACCTGTGCATATGTACCTGTGTGTATTTGTGTGGTAGAGAGATTAGCAGAAGTAGAAGAAAAAGGAGGAAACTTCCATCAGACAACCTTGAAAATTGGCCCGAAACAATGGCCAACCACCTGAATGCAGAAGTTTGGAAGCCAGAGGTGCTGAGTGCTATTGGCCAGTACTGTAGTTGGAGGGAGCTGGAGTGTTCTGGGCTGAGTTCTACTGGCCAGTACTGTAGTTGGAGGGAGCTGGAGTGTTCTGGGCTGAGTTCTACTGGCCAGTACTGTAGTTGGAGGGTGCTGGAGTGTTCTGGGCTGAGTTCTACTGGCCAGTACTGTAGTTGGAGGGTGCTGGAGTGTTCTGGGCTGAGTTCTACTGGCCAGTACTGTAGTTGGAGGGTGCTGGAGTGTTCTGGGCTGAGTTCTACTGGCCAGTACTGTAGTTGGAGGGTGCTGGAGTGTTCTGGGCTGAGTTCTACTGGCCAGTACTGTAGTTGGAGGGACCTGAAGTGTTCTGGGCTGAGTTCTACTGGCCAGTACTGTAGTTGGAGGGAAATGGAGTGTACTGTGCCAGAGTGTCTTGATTCTTAGTGTCAGAGTTGTCAACAACCAAGAAGAAGTGCATCATGGGGATAATTGGCTGGGGTACTGAGGTTTAAATTTACTGTGGGGGAGGAGAGGCGTGTTTGTGCAGGGTTGGGTAGGTTACTTTCTAAATGTAATCAAATCAAAGCAATTGTTACTTGTCACATGCGCCGAATACAACAGGTGTAGACCTTACAGTGAAAAGCTTACAAGCCCTTAACCAACAAAGCATTTTTAAGAAAATCACAAAAAAGTAAGAGATAAGAATAACAAATAATTAAATAGTAGCAGTATATAACAATAGTGGTGCTATATACAGGGGGTACCGGTACAGAGTAAATGTGTCAATGTGTGGGGGGCACCAGTGTCGAGGTAATTATGTAGGTGGAGTTATTAAAGTGACTATGCATAGATAATAACAGAGAGTAGCAGCAACGTGGGGTAGGGTAGCAATTTGATGTGGTTCAGGGGTCTTATGGCTTGGGGGTAGAAGCTGTTTAGAAGCCTCTTGGACCTAGACTTGGTGCTCCATTACCGCTCGGAAGCAGAGAGAACAGTCTATGACTGGGGTGGCTGGGGTATTCGACAATTTTTAGGGCCTTCCTCTGACACCGCCTGGTATAGAGGTCCCGGGTGGCAGGAAGCTTGGCCCTGGTGATGTACTGGGCCGTAGGCACTACCCTCTGTAATGCCTTGCGGTCAGAGGCCGGGCAGTTGCCATACCAGGCAGTGATGCAACCCGTCAGGATGCTCTTGATGAAGCAGCTGTAAAACCCATGGCAAATCTTTTCAGTCTCCTGAGGGGGAATAGGTTTGTCGGGCCCTCTTCACGACTGTCATGGTGTGCTTAGACCATGTTAGTTTGTTGGTGATGTGGACGCCAAGGAACTTGAAGCTCTCAACCTGCTCCACTACAGCCCGTCGATGAGAATGGGGGTGTGCTCGTTCCTCCTTTCCTATATTCCACAATCATCTCCTTTATCTTGATCACATTGAGGGAGAGGTTGCTGTCCTTGCACCACACGGTTAGGTCTCTGACCTCCTCCCTATAGGCTGTCTCATTGTTGTCGGTGCTCAGGCCTACCACTATTATGTCATCATCAAACTTAATGATGGTGTTGGAGTCGTGCTTGGCCGTGCAGTCATGAGTGAACAGGGAGTACAGGACGGGACTGAGCACGCACCAATGAGGGAACCCCGTGTTGAGGATCAGCGTGGCAGATGTGGTGTTACTTACCCTCACCACCTGTGGGCGGCCCATCAGGAAGTCCAGGATCTAGTTGCAGAGGGAAGTGTTCAGTCCCAGGATCAGCTGAGTGATGAGCTTTGACGGCTCTATGGTGTTGAACCCTGAGCTGTAGCCAGTGAATTGCATTCTCACAAATGTTCCTTTTATCCAGCTGGTAAAGGGCAGTGTGGAGTCCAATAGAGATTGCATCATCTGTGGATCTGTTGGGGCTGTATGCAAATTCGAGTGGGTCTAGAGTTTCTGTGGAAATGGTCTTGATGTGAGCCATGACCAGCCTTTAAAAACATTTCATGGCTACAGACGTCAGTGCTACGGATCGGTAGTCATTTTAGGCAGGTTACCTTAGTCCCTGTGCCAAAAAACACTATGGTGGTCTGCTTGAAACATGTTGGTATTACAGACTCAGACAGGGAGAGGTTGAAAATGTCACTGAAGACACTTGCCAGTTGTTCAGCGCATGTTCGGAGTACACGTCCTGGTAATCCGTCTGGCCCAGCGTTCTTGTGATTGTTGACCTGTTTAAAGGTCTTACTCACATCGGCTGCGGCGATTGTGAAAGAAAGCGAAGGTAACTGAGCTAAATGACTACCGCCCGTAGCACTCACTTCCGTCATCATGAAGTGCTTTGAGAGACTAGTCAAGGACCATATCACCTCCACCCTACCTGACACCCTAGACCCACTCCAATTTGCTTACCGCCCCAATAGGTCCACAGATGATGCAATCGCAATCACACTGCACACTGCCCTAACCCATCTGGACAAGAGGAATACCTATGTAAGAATGCTGTTCATCGACTACAGCTCATCATTTAACACTATAGTAACCTCCAAACTCATCATTAAGCTCGAGACCCTGGGTCTCGACCCAGCCCTGTGCAACTGGGTCCTGGATTTCCTGATGGGCCGCCGCCAGGTGGTGAGGGTAGGAAACAACATCTACACCCCGCTGATCCTCAACACTGGGGCCTAACAAGGGGTGTTTCTCAGCCCTCTCCTGTACTCCCTGTTCACCCATGACTGCGAGGCCATGCACGCCTCGCACAGGGAGGAGGTGAGGGACCTCGGAGTGTGGTGTCAGGAAAACAACCTCACACTCAATGTCAACAAAACAAAGGAGATGATCGTGGACTTCAGGAAACAACAGAGGGAACACCCCCCTATCCACATGGACGCGAGTTTTAAGTTCCTCGACGTACACATCACAGACAATCTGAAATGGTCCACCCACACACAGTGTGTTGAAGAAGGTGCAGCAGCGCCTCTTCAACCTCAGGAGGCTGAAGAAATTTGGCTTGTCACCAAAAACATTCACCAACTTTTACAGATGCACAATCGAGATCATCCTGTCGGGCTGTATCAGCGCCTGGTACGACAACTGCTCCGCCCACAACCGTAAGGCTCTCCAGAGGGTAGTGAGGTCTGCGGGACACCTACACCACCGTCTGTAGGACACCTACACCACCCGATGTCATAGGAAGGCCAAAAAGATCATCAAGGACAACAACCACCCAAGCTACTGCCTGTTCACCCCGCTATCATCCAGAAGGCGAGGTCAGTACAGGTGCATCGAAGCTGGGACCGAGAGACTGAAAAACAGCTTCTATCTCAAGGCCATCAGACTGTTAGACAGCCACCACTAACATTGAGTGGCTGCTGCCAACATACTGACTCATCTCCAGCCACTTTAGTCATGAAAAATTGATGTAACAAATATATCACTAGCCACTTTAAACAACGCCACTTTATATAATGTTTACATACCCTACATTACTCATCTCATATGTATATGCAGTACTATATACCATCTTCTCCATCTTGCCTATGCCGTTCGGCCATCGCTCATTCACATATTTTTATGTACATATTCTTATTCATTCCTTTACACTTGTGTGTATGAGGTAGTTGTTGTGAAATTGTTAGGTTAGAATACTTGTTAGATATTACTGCATGGTCGGAACTAGAAACACAAGCATTTCGCTACACTCGCATTAACATCTGCTAACCATGTGTATGTGACCAATAACATTTGATTTGATTTGATCACATAGTCACCCGGATCAGTTGATGCTCTCATATACGTTTCAGTGTTACTTGCCTAGAAGCGAACATAGAAGTTACTTGTCATGTATTGTCATATTATGTCTTGTTCCTGTTCCATCTCTTCACTCCGTTTCCCTCTGCTGGTCGTATTAGGTTACCTTCTCTTCCTCTCCTTCCCCCAGCTGTTCCTCATCTTCTCTAACTACCTCGTTCACCCTTTTCCCACCTGTTCCCTTTTTCCCTCTGATTAGGTCTCTATTTCTCTCTCTGTTCCTGCTTCTTTCTTTGTCAGATTCTCGTTTGAGTTTCTCATGCCAGAACCAAACTATCGTCTCGTTTGCTTCACCCTTGTCCCATCCTGTCGGAATCTGCCTGTTCTTCTGATGCTACGTGTGATCAGGTACCTCTGTCCGCTACGACCCGCGCCTACCCAGAGAGACCAGCAGTCTGTCGCCGCAACCTAGCTATTCTCCTCTGCTGCTAAGAAGGGGACTCTTTTGTAAATATCAGAAGGACTTTCTGTTTCATTTGTCGCCCTCTCTGAGGGTTGTCTATTTTTGCCATTTTCTACATCTGAAGAGGATCTATGTCTTCCCTGTGTTTTTACATTAAAGGACTCTGTTTTTGTTAAACCGCTTTTGGGTCCTCACTCAAGTGCACAACATTACTTAGTTTGTCTGATAGGCTTGTGTCACTGGGCAGCTCTCGGCTGTTCTTCCCTTTGTAGTCTGTAATAATTTGCAAGCCCTGCCACATCCGACGAGGTAACCAGTACAGGTAATAGCCCTGTATTGACGCTTTGTCTGTTTGATGGTTCGTCGCAGGGCATAGCGGGATTTCTTATAAGCTTCCTGGTTAGAGTCCCGCTCCTTGAATGCGGCAGCTCTATCCTTTAGCGCAGTGTGAATGTTGCCTGTAATCCATGGCTTCTGGATGGGGTATATACTGTACGTACAGTCACTGTGGGGACGACGTCCTCGATTCACTTAATGATAAAGCCAGTGACTGATGTGATGTACTCCTCAATGCCATCGGAAGAATCCCGGGAACCTATTCCGGTCTCTGCTAATTCATTACAGTTACTGGTTGCCTGTTCAAAATTCTAATCAGTAGGGTAACTTTTGGATTACCCAAACTCAGTTACGTAATCTGATTACTTTCAGTTACCTTTGGATTACTTTCCCCCTTAAAAAGCATGAGAAGAAGACAAAAAGGATCCATCAAACATATTTGGTGTGTCATCATAGTGATCTCTGATTGGTGGTCATCATTTGGTGTGTCATCATAGTGATCTCTGATTGGTGGACATCATTTGGTGTGCCATCATAGTGATCTCTGATTGGTTCTCATCATTTGGTGTGACTTCATAGTGATCTCTGATTGGTTCTCATCATTTGGTGTGTCATCATAGTGATCCCTGATTGGTTCTCATCATTTGGTGTGTCATCATAGTGGTCTGTGACTTGCGGCCAGACTAGCTCAGGTGGAACTAACTTAAACTTGCCCCTTTCTTCAACGCTGAAATGAACGCCATTGAGAAACATCCTTTCTGAATTTAAAAGTAATCCAATAAGTATTTGAGTGTTCCGGATTTTCATTTATTATGTTACGTCTAGTCTATGAGACTGGCGTGGTATTTTCCAAACCCTTTCAGTATAACAGCCGACGCGTCTGTCAAAACATTACTTGAGCAGCTTGTCTATAATCTTTCTTACTCTCAACAAACACATTGACAGAGAGATATCAGCAATTGCGTTGCAAAATAATGATGAATTACAGGTCTACTCAGGGTGGCAGCAGGTAGACCTGCGTAAGGCGAGGTCATGTGTAGTGACATAACACATCTGGTATCTGTGAGACAACCTCGCCCACTGATGTGACAGGAAACAGATTCTGGAAGATTCTTCAGCTCCAGCCTTCAACTGCAGGGTGTTTCCCCTCCAGGCCAAACACTAAAGAGGGCTACATGGCTCCAATACAAATAGAATTAGATACCTGTGAGGGTGTCTGTATCTCTTGCGCTACCGGTAACCAGGATACTGAACAGACACAGAAACTGAGATCAAAGCTCGACATGACTCTCCTGCTGATGATAGGAGTGATGAAAAAACACATGTCTCCTTCACACAGTTTCTAACAAACCTGGCAGGCAAGTTTTTTTAGTCTGTGAGAGTGTGTCAAATTAAATCACTTTTTATTGGTCTGGGACACTAAGTATTTTACAGACCGGTTAATTCATCATGACAGTATTACAGTAACAATACAACAGTAATACAGTAACAATACAACAGTAATACAGTAACAATACAACAGTAATACAGTAACAATACAACAGTAATACAGTAACAATACAACAGTAATACAGTAACAATACAACAGTAATACAGTAACAATACAGTAACAAAACAACAGTAATACAGTAACAATACAACAGTAATACAGTAACAATACAACAGTAATACAGTAACAAAACAACAGTAATACAGTAACAAAACAACAGTAATACAGTAACAAAACAACAGTAATACAGTAACAATACAACAGTAATACAGTAACAAAACAACAGTAACACAGTAACAATACAACAGTAATACAGTAACAATACAACAGTAATACAGTAACAAAACAACAGTAATACAGTAACAATACAACAGTAATACAGTAACGATACAACAATAATACAGTAACAATACAACAGTAATACAGTAACAATACAACAGTAATACAGTAACAATACAACAGTAATACAGTAACAATACAACAGTAATACAGTAACAAAACAACAGTAATACAGTAACAATACAACAGTAATACAGTAACAAAACAACAGTAATACAGTAACAATACAACAGTAATACAGTAACAAAACAACAGTAATACAGTAACAATACAACAGTAATACAGTAACAAAACAACAGTAATACAGTAACAATACAACAGTAATACAGTAACAAAACAACAGTAATACAGTAACAATACAACAGTAATACAGTAACAATACAGTAACAATACAACAGTAATACAGTAACAATACAACAGTAATACAGTAACAATACAGTAACAATACAACAGTAATACAGTAACAATACAGTAACAAAACAACAGTAATACAGTAACAAAACAACATCAAACATGAAAATCACCCAGAATTTAAAGGAAATATAGAAATATTAGAACATGCAATGTCAGAGTCCAGAATATATATATATATATGTCTGTCTGTCTGTCTCTGTGTATATATAAATGTATTTGATGGTGTGTATAGACAGTATATGAATAGGTGTGTATGGAAAAGAGAAGGTGTGTATGGACAGTATATGAATAGGTGTGTATGGAAAAGAAAAGGTGTGTATGGACAGTATATGAATAGAAAATATTTGTACAGAAGTAGTTGTATACACTGACCAAAAATATAAATGCAACATGTAACGTGTTGGTCCCATGTTTTATAAAGTGAAATAAAATCCCAGAATTTTTCCATCTTATTTCGCTCAAATTTTGTGCACAAATTTGTTTTCATCCCTGAGCACTTCTCCTTTGCCAAGGTAATTCATCCACCTGACAAGTGTGGCATAATCAAGAAGATGATTAAACAGCATGATCATTACACAGGTGAACCTTGTGCTGGGGACAATAAAGGCCACTCAAAAAGTGCAGTTTTGTCACAACACGATGTCCCAAGTTTTGAGGGAGTGTGCAATTGGCACGATGACTGCAGAACTGTTGACAGATAATTTAATGTTGAATTCTGTAAAATAAGACGTCGTGTGGGCGAGCGGTTTGCTGATGTCAACGTTGTAAACAGAGTGCATAATGGTGGTGGTGGGATTATGGTATTAAGCTACGGACAAGAAATACAATTGCATTTTACCATTGGCAATTTGCATGCACGGTGACGAGATCCTGATGCCCATTGTTGTGCCATTCATTCGTCGCCATCATCTCATGTTTCAGCATGATAATGCATGGCGCCATATGTCCCAAGGATCTGTAGACAATTCCTGGAAGCTGACAAGGTCCCAGATTTTCCATGGCCTGCATACTCACCAGACATGTAACCTATTGAGCATGTTTGGGATGCTCTGGATCGACGTCTACGACAGTGTGTTCCAGTTACCGTCAATATCCAGCAACACACAGCCATTGAAGAGGAGTGGGACCACATTCCACAGGCCACAATCAACAGCCTGATCAACTCTATGCGAAGGAGATGTGTCGCGCCGCATGAGGCAAATGGTGGTCACACCAGATACTGGTTTTCTGATCCACGACCCTTCCTTTTTTTTTAAGGTATCTGTGACAACAGATGGATATCCGTATCCCCAGTCATGTGAAATCCATAGATTTGGGCCTAATACAGTTTTTCTCAGTCACTTTGGTGCATTTTTCACATCATCCCTAACATGTACAAAACAATAAGTGCATTTCTCAGAACAATTGGTACAAACTGCAATATACAATAGATATGTTTCTAAAGCTAGTCAGTCACTAAAAATCCTTAGTACATCTCTCAAAAGTAAATATTCATGCCAATGATCATGTCAGTGTCATCAGAATGATAAGTCATTGAGTCATTGTTCAAGAACAAGGTCATCAAAATGTTTAGGCATGTTGTCAATGTAACTGTGTACTTTGACAGTATTACCTGATGTAAACTTAGGCTACTGTTTGGATGACAGTTACTGTTTTGAAAATGCATAAGGCTGCACTTCTATGGCATATATCAATTTCAACAGTACTACTTACATATTACTGTATGTGGGTTATTGATTGAAAGAGACTGGACAACCCAAGGGGCACAAAGGAAAAAAAAAACTAAATTAGAAAGAAACACAGGAAACCACCCCTAAGGCACAACTTTGCCCGCAGCACTGTTGTGCTGTCTCTACACATCCAGACGTTCCTGTCTGTCGGCCCACATATTCTCATCCACATCACACCGGATATTTTCCCTTCCAATGCAACGCGGAAAGAATCTTCTGGAATGCCTTATCCATCCTCTGCAGGCGTCTACTGTGATGTCCTCACATGCTGCATCCATTGCAGCCAGCAGGGTCATCTGTGTGTGGCTGACGATCGTACACCTTCCACCTCCATGCTGAAAAGAACTCCTCATTTGGGTTAAGGAATGGTGAATAAGGTTGGAGGAATTCTATGAGCATCCTCGGGTGGGTCACAAACCATTGCCTTATGATGTTTGATCGATGGAAACTCACATTATCACAAATGACCACATACTTTGGCAAATCCTCTCTAAACAGACCCCTCTCATCATCAGGGATGAGAGCCCTGTAGAGAGTCTCTAAAAAGTTGAGTAGATGCTGGGTGTTGTATGGCCCTATAAGGGGGATATGGGTTAGGACACCATGCTCCGAAATAGCAGCACACATGGTGATATTTCCTCCCCATTGGCCTGGCAAATCCACAGTAGCTCTATGACCGATGATATTCCGACCCCGCCTTCTGCATTTGGTCAGGTTGAAGCCAGCCTCATCCACGTATACAAAGTTGTGAGAGGGTTCACTTGATTCCAACTCCATTATACGCTATATCCCAGAACACACAGTTAGATTTGTTTTGGTAAGGAAGAGTGACATAAAATGTACATATATTGCATGTTCCTTCCACAGCAATGGGAATGTGTGCAGTTTATGCTTACTGTACTATGTATCACTATAAAATGTTGCTGTAAAGTAGTTACATAGATGTATGTTTTACCTGTACATACTGGTACCGTAGCTCCTTAACTCTGTCCTCATTCCTTTGGAATGGTACACGGTACAGCTGTTTCATACTCATCTGGTTTCTATGCAGCACCCTGTCGATGGTTGAGATGCTAACCGTATGGATGTTTTCAAAGACATCATTGTCTTCTATAATGGTCCTTTTGTATTTCCCTGAGTCTCATGGCATTGTTTGCTCGGACCCTGGTGCAAATAGCCTCCTCCTGTTGAGGTGTGAAAAGGCGTCCTCTGCCACCGGTTTGAGGTAATCTTACAGTCCTATGTGGGGAAAAATGCAGTGATGCATCGCACAGTTTCACAGAGACAAAAACTATGCAAACACACATTTTACTGTAAAACATACAGGTGGGTGCATGTAAGGTGCAGTATGTATCTGTATAGAGTACATTTCTGTATGCTGTGAAATACAAGTGGACTACTGTAATATGAAGCATTGTAGGAAGTATACAGTATACTGCTTATATACAGTAACAGTGCACTGTACATTGGTGGACATACCTGTTCTCTCTTCAAACGTTTGAACTATTGAGGACACGGTTGATCTCCCAATATTCGGCCAATATTCGGCTGCACCCTTCGACCCGCCTCAGCCATTGTAAGGCCATGATTGACAACATGGTCTACAATAGTGGTCCTTATGTCATCAGATATGAGCCTATGTCCTCTTCTGCCTCTTCCTCTGTTTTGCCTTCCACCACGCATCCTTGCTCCTCTTCTTCCTCCTCTTGGCTGTTGACCCTGTTCGTTTCCTGGTCCATCCATTATTGAAAATTGCAACTGTGTTGTGGTCTGTCTATATATTCTTGCCAATTGATTCTACATGAGATGCACCTTTGAGCAATTTAGACAACTGGTTGATTGTTGGTTGAACTAACACTTTACATTCCTTCATGAGTGAGGGTCAATTTCACCTGCACGATTCATCAATTCACATTTTTGTACAAAAGGTCTAATAGAAATGTGTAAAACTATGCTTGACAGTTTATGACAAATAGTTCAACAATTTTGCATGTAAATGGCTTATTCAAGGAACTAATGCCTAGATGTTTTGAGGGATAAGACTATTCAACAGAGAACCATCTACTATATTTTGATCAACATGACATGAGCAATTGATAATGTGTAAAAAGCTGACACGTGTACATTATCAATTGCAATTTGTTCAAAGGAATAAGAAATTGCTTTAATGATGTGCACAAGTGACTAGATGATTTGGAATTTGTACAAGTCGTATCAAGAATTGCACTTTTGATCTAAGAAATGCAACAAAGCGACTGAGAAAACTGTAAATGTATTTAAATTGACTGATTTCATTATATGAACTGTAACTCAATAAAATCTTTGAAATTGTTCCATGTTGTGTTTATATTTTTGTTCGGTAGGCTTGACTAGAATACAGTATAAACATATGAAGTGGCTTAAACAGTATGGAAACATTATTAACGTGACCAGTGTTTCCATGTCTATGTACATAGGGCAGCAGTCTCTAAGGTGCAGGGTTGAGTATCCAGGTGGTGGCCGGATAGTAACAGTGAGTAAAGTTCAGGGCAGGGTAATGGTCAGAGGCCAGCAAGTGTTGACTACCTAACAGTCTGATGGCCTGGGGATAGCAGTTGTTTTTCAGTCTCTCGGGCCCCTCTTTGATCCACCTGTACTGTCTCCTTCTAGATGAACAGGCCGTGGCTCTAGATGAACAGGCCGTGGCTCTAGATGAACAGGCCGTGGCTCTAGATGAACAGGCCGTGGCTCTAGATGAACAGGCCGTGGCTCTAGATGAACAGGCCGTGGCTCTAGATGAACAGGCCGTGGCTCTAGATGAACAGGCCGTGGCTCTAGATGAACAGGCCGTGGCTCTAGATGAACAGGCCGTGGCTCTAGATGAACAGGCCGTGGCTCTAGATAAACAGGCCGTGGCTCTAGACAGGCCGTGGCTCTAGATGAACAGGCCGTGGCTCTAGATGAACAGGCCGTGGCTCTAGATGAACAGGCCGTGGCTCTAGATGAACAGGCCGTGGCTCTAGATGAACAGGCCGTGGCTCTAGATGAACAGGCCGTGGCTCTAGATGAACAGGCCGTGGCTCTAGATGAACAGGCCGTGGCTCTAGATGAACAGGCCGTGGCTCTAGATGAACAGGCCGTGGCTCTAGATGAACAGGCCGTGGCTCTAGATGAACAGGCCGTGGCTCTAGATGAACAGGCCGTGGCTCTAGATGAACATGGCTCGGGTGGCTGAGGTCCTTTTCCTGTGAAACACAGTGTTGTAAATGTCCTGGAGGGCAGCCAGTCTGCCCCCAGTGATGCGTTGAGCTTTAGTATTTATTAGGATCCCCAATTACATGCTGCCGAGGCAGCGGCTACTCTTCCTGGGGTCCAGACAGGAAACAACACAACAAATAAAGAACCAGTCAAAAGTTTGACACATCTACTCATTCCAGGGTTTTTCTTTATTTTTACTATTTACTACATTGTAGAATAATGGTAAAAACATCAAAACAATTAAATAACACATTTGGAATCATGTAGTAACCAAAAAGTGTTAAACAAATCAAAATATATTTTATATTTGAGTTTCTTCAAAGTAGCCTTCCTTTGCATTGATGACGGCTCTGCACACTCTTGGCATTCTCTCAACCAGCCCATGAGGTAGCCACCTGGAATGCATTTCAATTAACAGGTGTTCCTTGTTAAAAGTTAATTTGTGGAATTTCTTTCCTTCTTAATGTGTTTGAGCCAATCAGTTGTGTTGTGACAAGGTAGGGGTGGTATACAGAAGACAGCCCTATTTGGTAAAAGACCAAGTCCATATTATGGGAAGAACAGTTCAAATAAGCAAAGAGAAACGATAGTCCATCATTACTTTAAGAGATGAAGGTCAGTCAATTTGGAAAATTTTAAGAACTTTTAACGTTTCTTCAAGTGCAGTCGCAAAAACCATCATGTGCTATGATGAAACTGGTCTCATGAGGACCGGCACAGGAAAGGAAGACACAGGGTTACAGAGGATAAGATCATTAGAGTTAACTGCGCCCCAGAATGCAGTGCAAATAAATGCTTCACTGAGTTCAAGTAAAGGACACATCACAAGATCAACGGTTCAAAGGAGACTGCATAAATCAGGCCTTCATGGTCAAAGTTCTGCAAAGAAACCACTAAGAAAGGATACAAATAAGAAGAAGAGACTTGTTTGGGCCAAGAAACACGAGCCATGGACATTAGACTGGTGGAAATCTTTCACTTGGTCTGATGAGTCCAAATTTGAGATTTTTGGTTCCAACCACTGTGTCTTTGTGAGACTCAGTGTAGCAGTGTGGTTTTCACTGTGAAGCATGGAGGAGGATGTGCGGGTGCTTGCTGGTGACATTGTCTGTGATTTATTTAGAATTCAAGGCACACTTAACCAGTATGGCCACCACAACATTCTGCATTGCCATGATAATCTAAAATTGAACTCCGGTGCATCCTGTTTCTATTAAGCATAATTGAGATGTTTCTACAAATTGATTGGACATGTGATAAATTAAATTGATTGGACATGACTTGGAAAGGCACATACTGGTCAATACAAGGTCCCACAGTGGACAGTGCATGTCAGAGCAAAAACTAAGCCATTAGGTCAAAGGAATTGTCTGTACATGTGGAAAAAGTAAGGGGTTCCGAATACTTTTCCGAATGCAAGATCTAAACCAGGCCAGAACTTGTCCGTGTAGACCAATTTGTCCGTGTAGACCAATTTGTCCGTGTAGACCAGTTTCCAATCTCTCCAAAAGAATGTGGTGATCGATGGTATCAAAAACAGCACTAAGGTCTAGGAGCACGAGGACAAACAAGAGAGCAATAAATGCTTTGAGTTCATCCATAGACATGTCCCACGTACAATTTCCTTTTTTTGTGTACATGAGCTACAGTACGATCTCTGATGTGATGGAACATCTGTATGTCACATAAACTCATAACTCTTTCCTACTCAAACTGTGCCTTCCCTCCCAGACTCCTGTCTCACCGTGCCTTCCCTCCCAGACTCCTGTCTCACCGTGCCTTCCCTCCCAGACTCCTGTCTCACCGTGCCTTCCCTCCCAGACTCCTGTCTCACCGTGCCTTCCCTCCCAGACTCCTGTCTCACCGTGCCTTCCCTCCCAGACTCCTGTCTCACCGTGCCTTCCCTCCCAGACTCCTGTCTCACCGTGCCTTCCCTCCCAGACTCCTGTCTCACCGTGCCTTCCCTCCCAGACTCCTGTCTCACCGTGCCTTCCCTCCCAGACTCCTGGCTCACCGTGCCTTCCCTCCCAGACTCCTGTCTCACCGTGCCTTCCCTCCCAGACTCCTGTCTCACCGTGCCTTCCCTCCCAGACTCCTGTCTCACCGTGCCTTCCCTCCCAGACTCCTGTCTCACCGTGCCTTCCCTCCCAGACCCTCTCTCACCGTGCCTTCCCTCCCAGACTCCTGTCTCACCGTGCCTTCCCTCCCAGACTCCTGTCTCACCGTGCCTTCCCTCCCAGACTCCTCTCTCACCGTGCCTTCCCTCCCAGACTCCTGTCTCACCGTGCCTTCCCTCCCAGACTCCTGTCTCACCGTGCCTTCCCTCCCAGACTCCTGTCTCACCGTGCCTTCCCTCCCAGACTCCTGTCTCACCGTGCCTTCCCTCCCAGACTCCTGTCTCACCGTGCCTTCCCTCCCAGACTCCTGTCTCACCGTGCCTTCCCTCCCAGACTCCTGTCTCACCGTGCTCCCTCCCAGACTCCTGTCTCACCGTGCCTTCCCTCCCAGACTCCTGTCTCACCGTGCCTTCCCTCCCAGACTCCTGTCTCACCGTGCCTTCCCTCCCAGACTCCTGTCTCACCGTGCCTTCCCTCCCAGACTCCTGTCTCACCGTGCCTTCCCTCCCAGACTCCTGTCTCACCGTGCCTTCCCTCCCAGACTCCTGTCTCACCGTGCCTTCCCTCCCAGACTCCTGTCTCACCGTGCCTTCCCTCCCAGACTCCTGTCTCACCGTGCCTTCCCTCCCAGACTCCTGTCTCACCGTGCCTTCCCTCCCAGCCTCCTGTCTCACCGTGCCTTCCCTCCCAGACTCCTGTCTCACCGTGGCAGTTGGGATCACGGTCTCGGTTGGTTCTGTTCTGGTTTTCCTGCGGCGAGGCTCAGGCATTGGAGGCAGAAGCTCGAAGTCAACATCAAAATAAGATGAAGACTCTTCATCAGCAATGTCGATTTTAAGCTCAATATCTGATCCTCCATTCAACTCCAACTCATCTTAATTTTGCAGCATTTGCAATGCTGTCAGTGCGTCCATTTGTTTGGTTCGGCTAGACATTTTGAATTACACACATCGTATAATGTACTCAGTGTCTGATTTGACTCTCCAAGGGGAAAATATATAACATTTCCAGCTTTCATTATAAAATAATTAGACTGCACACAATTCTTCATCATCATTACACTATTGTTCTAAATTCAATCACCCTCTTCACCGTCCTTATCATTCAGATCAATCAAATTCAATCACCCTCTTCACCGTCCTTATCATTCAGATCAATCAAATTCAATCACCCTCTTCACTGTCCTTATCATTCAGATCCATCAAATTCAATCACCCTCTTCACTGTCCTTATCATTCAGATCAATCAAATTCAATCACCCTCTTCACTGTCCTTATCATTCAGATCAATCAAATTCAATCACCTTCTTCACCATCCTTATCATTTACATCCATCAAATTCAATCACCCTCTTCACAGTCCTCCTCAAGCAGATCAAGCAAATTCAATCACCCTCTTCACCATCCTTATCATTTACATCCATCAAATTCAATCACCCTCTTCACTGTCCTTATCATTCAGATCAATCAAATTCAATCACCCTCTTCACCGTCCTCCTCAAGCAGATCAATCAAATTCAATCACCCTCTTCACCGTCCTCCTCAAGCAGATCAATCAAATTCAATTCACTCTCCTCATCATTAAGTTCATTGAAGTCTCACGCAGCATTATGACTTTCTCTGGTTTCTAATGCCCATTCATCCAAAGACAACAGAATAGCATATTTAAATGTTGAGTTTATTACGTTACTAGTTTTTGCTTAGTAGCCAGAGCAAGGCTTCCACCGCAAGTGTTCATGTGCTGAATGCGTGGGCAACACGGATATTCTTGGAAAAAGTTACATTTGGAAATAGAGCTGCAACACTTGTATTTTGACAGTTATTTGACAAAGGTAAGTGTCACAGAAACTACTGAATGTGCTCTTTCTGATACTGTATAGAAATCTAAATGTTTTACCTTCATGTAACTCTGAAAGAGGATTTTATAAATTGATGGTCCTTTCCCTTCATCTGTCAATTACAACTTGACAACTGTTAGGCCTAATATTGATTCTCATCAGATTATTATCAATTTAATATTTGTGTTTCCCAATAAATAATAAATAAATAATAATACATGTGTTTAGTAATAGAGTTGCAGTAACTAAAACAGTCCTGCAACTGCTTATTTTTACAAAGTAAAACTTGAAAGAGAGTGGTATCAACCCACAAGGCATGAGCGCCAACGCTGATACAGTTGAAGTCGGAAATGTACATACACCTTAGCCAAATACATTTAAACTCAATTCCTGACATTTAATCCCAGTAAAAAATTCCCTGTCCTAGGTCAGTTAGGATCACCACCTTATTTTATGAATGTGAAATATCAGAATACTAGAAGAGAGAATGAATTATTTCAGCTTTTATTTCTTTCATCACATTCCCAGTGGGTCAGAGGTTTACATACACTCAATTAGTATTTGGTAGCATTGCCTTTAAATTGTTTAACTTGGGTCAAACTTTTCGGGTATCCTTCCACAAGCTTCCCACAATAAGTTGGATGAATTTAAGCCCATTCCTCCTAACAGAGCTGGTGTAACTGAGTCAGGTTTGTAGGCCTCCTTGCACGCTTTTTCAGTTCTGCTCACAAATTTTCTAAAGGACTGAGGTCAGCGCTTTGTGATGGCAACTCCAATACCTTGACTTGTTGTCCTTAAGCAATTTTGTCACAACTTTGGAAGTATGCTTTGGGTCATTGTCCATTTGGAAGACCCATTTGCGACCAAGCTTTAACTTCCTGACTGATGTCTTGAGAATTTGCTTCAATATATCCACATAATTTCCATCCTCATGATGGGAAACTCGCACCAAAGTACGTTAATCTCTAGAAGACAGAACGCGTCTTCTTCCTGAGCGGTATGACGGCTGCGTGGTCCTATGGTGTTTATACATGCGTAGTATTGTTTGTACAGATGAACATGGCACCTTCAGACGTTAGGAAATTGCTCCCAGGGATGTTCCAGACTTGTGGAGGTCTATAATTTTTCTTCTGAAGTCTTGGCTGATTTCTTTTGATTTTTCCATGATTTCAAGCAAAGAGGCACTGAGTTTGAAGGTAGGCCTTGAAATACATCCACAGGTACACCTCCAATTGACTCAAATGATGTCAATTAGCCTATCAGAAGCTTTCTAAAGCCGTGACATAATTTTCAGGAATTTTCCAAGCTGTTTAAAGGCACAGTCAACTGAGTGAATGTAAACTTCTGACCCACTGGAATTGTGATGCAGGGAATTATAAGTGAAATAATCTGTCTGTATGTCACGACTTCCACCGAAGTTAGCTCCCCTGCCTGTTCGGGCGGGGCTCGGCGGTCGTCGAGCCCCGCCCTTATTCGTTGTCTGTTTGTTTTGTCTTATTAGTTGCACCTGTCTATTTGTGTGCTTGATTGGCTTCCTTATTTATAGTACGTTTACCCGCCCTTGTTTTGTGCGGGATTACTCACATGTTACGTGTGTATGTTTTTGGGGTGTTCGTGCTCTGGACCTGGTACCCTGTTGTGTTGGGTTGGTCCACATTTTCCGCACCCTGTTTTGTTGGGCATTATTTTTCTGTGAGATATTAAAAGTGCACGTCTTCCTGTGGAACTATATGCTCTCTGCGCCTGATTCTTCCCTCACGGACCAAGTTACCCGTGACACTGTAAACAATTGTTGGAAAAATGACTTGTGTCATGCACAAAGTAGATGTCCTAACCGACTTGCCAAAAATATAGTTTGTAACAAAACATTTGTGTAGTGGTTGAAAAACGAGTTTTAATGACTCCAACCTAATTGTATGTAAACTTCCGACTTCAACTGCATATACTGTAGGCATAACACAAACTTATCATAATACCATTGTTGATCTAAATTAAATCAACCGCTTCACTCTCATCATTCAGTCAGGCCGAATTTAAATTTGATTGTGAAGTAACTTTGCACAATTATCAGGCGTTCCATCTGTTTGTCATTCAGTGGGTCGTTTGCTTCGCTGGATAGAGTCAAGGATATGTTCTGCATTATTCTAAACACCTACTGCAACTTGTAGCATGTTTCCCTTTACAATACATTAGTAATAGAGTCACAGAAAATAAAACATCAACCTCCTTATCATTCAGTTAGGCCTTAAATTACATGGTGAAGCAATGTGCACAATTATCGCCTATTCACCCATTTGTCATTCATTCAGTGAGGAGATAGAGACACATTAGCACCTGGCTGGGTACAAAACGTCCTACAGGACATTGTCTTGGTGGGTGGCTGGGAACCAAAGTCCTACAGGACATTGTCTTGGTGGGTGGCTGGGAACCAAAGTCCTACAGCACATTGTCTTGGTGGGTGGCTGGGAACCAAAGTCCTACAACACATTGTCTTGGAGCCTGGCTGGGTACCAACGTTCTACAGCACATTGTCTTGGTGGGTGGCTGGGAACCAACGTCCTACAGCACATTGTCTTGGTGGGTGGCTGGGAACCAAAGTCCTACAGGACATTGTCTTGGTGGGTGGCTGGGAACCAAAGTCCTACAACACATTGTCTTGGAGCCTGGCTGGGTACCAACGTTCTACAGCACATTGTCTTGGAGCCTGGCTGGGAACCAAAGTCCTACAGCACATTGTCTTGGAGCCTGGCTGGGTACCAACGTTCTACAGCACATTGTCTTGGAGCCTGGCTGGGTACCAACGTTCTACAGCACATTGTCTTGGAGCCTGGCTGGGTACCAACGTTCTACAGCACATTGTCTTGGAGCCTGGCTGGGTACCAACGTGCTACAGCACATTGTCTTGGAGCCTGGCTGGGTACCAACGTTCTACATCACATTGTCTTGGACCCTGGCTGGGTACCAACATCCTACAGCACATTGTCTTGGAGCCTGGCTGGGTACCAACATCCTACAGCACATTGTCTTGGAGCCTGGCTGGGTACCAACATCCTACAACACATTGTCTTGGAGCCTGGCTGGGTACCAACATCCTACAACACATTGTCTTGGAGCCTGGCTGGGTACCAACATCCTACAACACATTGTCTTGGAGCCTGGCTGGGTACCAACATCCTACAACACATTGTCTTGGTGGGTTAAATTTGGTCTAGCTTTTCTGCCTAGAATTTCATTTAAGTTTCTCCAGAGCTTTTTACTACCATCCTTTATATAATTTATGTTTTTTTTTTTGTTACGTGATTTCTCAATTTACTGTATGTTTGCCAATCTGCTGTGTTTGCCAGACTTATTTACCATTCCCTTGACCACACCACACTCTGGAGAGCTCTGAGGTTGTGGACGGTGCAGTTGCCATACCAGGCGGTGATACAACCCGACAGGATGCTCTCAATAGTGCATCTGTAGAAGTTTGTAAGGGTCAAGCACAATTTCTTCAGCCTGCTGAGGTTGAAGAGATGCTGTTGCGCCTGCTTCACAACACTGTCTGTGTGGATGAACCACTTCAGGTTGTCTGTGGTGTGGATGGGGGCATGTTCCCTCTGCTGTCTCCTGAAGTCCACGATCAGCTCCTACATTTTGTTGACATTGAGGAAAGGTTATTTTCCTGGCACCACTCAACCAGGGCCCTGTAGGCTGCCTCGTTGTCGTTGGTAACCAGGCCTACCACTGTAGTGTCGTCTGCAAACTTGATGATTGAGTTGTAGATGTGCGTGGCCACGCAGTCATGGATGAATAGGAAGTACCCTTGTGGGGCCCTCGTGTTGAGGATCAGCATAGCGGAGGTGTTGTTGTCCACCTTCACCACCTGGGGTCGGCCTGTCAGAAAGTCCATGACCCAGTTGCACAGGGCGGGCTCGAGACCCAGGGCACCAAGTTTAGTGATAAGCTTGGAGGGCACTATGGTTTTGAAGGCTGAGCTGTAGGCGATCAACAATATTCTTCCACAGGTGTTCCTCTTGTCCAGAGGGGATAGGGCATTGTGCAGTGTGATGGCGATTGCGTCATCCGTGGGTCTGGTGGGGCAGTATGTAAATTGTAGTTGGTCTAGGGTCCCAGGTAAGGCAGAGGTGATATGATCCTTGACTATTCTCTTAAAGCACTTCATGATGACAGAAGTGAGCGCGACGGGGCAAAAGTCATTTAGTTCAGTTACCTTCGCTTTCCTGGGAACATGAACAATGCTGGACATCTTGAAGCAAGTGTGGACAACAGACTGGGATAGGGAGACATTGAATTTGTCCGTATACACTCCAGCCAGCTAGTCTGCACATGCTCTGAGGACACGGCTAGGGATGCCACCCGAACCGGCAGCGTTGCGAGGGTTAACCTGCATAAAGGTCTTACATCGGTTAGGGTCAGTTAGTTTATTGTGTGTAAAAGGATCTGTTAAATGTTTTGTGTATCCTCCAGAAACTATATTGGCCATAATCCCCAGACCATCACCACCACAGGCATTTTGAAGTTGATATTTGGCTGTTGTTACAGAGGTATGAATAAATATCTTGAGTCTGGGTTGGCCAACACACACACACACACACACACACACACACACACACACACACACACACAGAACCCTCCATTTGATTACACTTTACCAGAACCCTCCGCTATAAGGCCAAGAAGTATTACCAAATGTGTTCTGTATGATTGCAAACAGACTGTGAGTGTAACCATTCAAATGGAGGGTTCTGGTAAAGTGTAGTCAAACAGAGGGTTCTGGTAAAGTGTAGTCAAACAGAGGGTTCTGGTAAAGTGTAGTCAAACAGAGGGTTCTGGTAAAGTGTAGTCAAACAGAGGGTTCTGGTAAAGTGTAGTCAAACAGAGGGTTCTGGTAAAGTGTAGTCAAACAGAGGGTTCTGGTAAAGTGTAGTCAAACAGAGGGTTCTGGTAAAGTGTAGTCAAACAGAGGGTTCTGGTAAAGTGTAGTCAAACAGAGGGTTCTGGTAAAGTGTAGTCAAACAGAGGGTTCTGGTAAAGTGTAGTCAAACAGAGGGTTCTGGTAAAGTGTAGTCAAACAGAGGGTTCTGGTAAAGTGTAGTCAAATGGAGGGTTCTGGTAAAGTGTAGTCAAATGGAGGGTTCTGGTAAAGTGTAGTCAAAGGAGGGTTCTGGTAAAGTGTAGTCAAACAGAGGGTTCTGGTAAAGTGTAGTCAAACAGAGAGTTCTGGTAAAGTGTAGTCAAACAGAGGGTTCTGGTAAAGTGTAGTCAAACGGAGGGTTCTGGTAAAGTGTAGTCAAACGGAGGGTTCTGGTAAAGTGTAGTCAAATGGAGGGTTCTGGTAAAGTGTAGTCAAATGGAGGGTTCTGGTAAAGTGTAGTCAAACAGAGGGTTCTGGTAAAGTGTAGTCAAACAGAGGGTTCTGGTAAAGTGTAGTCAAATGGAGGGTTCTGGTAAAGTGTAGTCAAACGGAGGGTTCTGGTAAAGTGTAGTCAAACAGAGGGTTCTGGTAAAGTGTAGTCAAATGGAGGGTTCTGGTAAAGTGTTGTCAAACAGAGGGTTCTGGTAAAGTGTAGTCAAACAGAGGGTTCTGGTAAAGTGTAGTCAAACAGAGGGTTCTGGTAAAGTGTAGTCAAACAAAGGGTTCTGGTAAAGTGTAGTCAAACAGAGGGTTCTGGTAGAGTGTAGTCAAACAGAGGGTTCTGGTAAAGTGTAGTCAAATGGAGGGTTCTGATAAACAGAGGGTTCTGGTAAAGTGTAGTCAAACAGAGGGTTCTGGTAAAGTGTAGTCAAACGGAGGGTTCTGGTAAAGTGTAGTCAAACGGAGGGTTCTGGTAAAGTGTAGTCAAACAGAGGGTTCTGGTAAAGTGTAGTCAAACAGAGGGTTCTGGTAAAGTGTAGTCAAACGGAGGGTTCTGGTAAAGTGTAGTCAAACAGAGGGTTCTGGTAAAGTGTAGTCAAACGGAGGGTTCTGGTAAAGTGTAGTCAAACAGAGGGTTCTGGTAAAGTGTAGTCAAACAGAGGGTTCTAGTAAAGTGTAGTCAAACAGAGGGTTCTGGTAAAGTGTAGTCAAATGGAGGGTTCTGGTAAACAGAGGGTTCTGGTAAAGTGTAGTCAAACAGAGGGTTCTGGTAAAGTGTAGTCAAATGGAGGGTTCTGGTAAAGTGTAGTCAAACAGAGGGTTCTGGTAAAGTGTAGTCAAACAGAGGGTTCTGGTAAAGTGTAGTCAAACAGAGGGTTCTGGTAAACAGAGGGTTCTGGTAAACAGAGGGTTCTGGT
>NC_056442.1:55094859-55112359 GCF_018296145.1 Oncorhynchus tshawytscha | reverse complement strand
CCACTCTATTCAAAAGCCGGAAGATAATTTATTCATGGATATTCCTACTCCAACCCACATCTATAAATCTGCCACACCTCTACCCTTTTCTGTATGCTGGGAAACTCACAAATCTGTCACTGCCGAGGTTCGTGTAGATGGAATGTACAACTGAGGTTACGTGTCAGCCTATCACAACTCAGAGAGGAGGTAGATCGCTTGACACCAGGGCTACGCACAACTCAGAGAGGAGCTAGATCGCTTGACACCAGGGCTATGCACAACTCCGAGAGGAGCTAGATCGTTTGATACCATGGCTACGCACAACTCAGAGAGGAGCTAGATCGCTTGACACCAGGGCTACGCACAACTCAGAGAGGAGCTAGATCGTTTGACACCAGGGCTACGCACAACTCAGAGAGGAGCTAGATCGTTTGACACCAGGGCTACGCACAACTCAGAGAGGAGCTAGATCGTTTGACACCAGGGCTACGCACAACTCAGAGAGGAGCTAGATCGTTTGACACCAGGGCTACGCACAACTCAGAGAGGAGCTAGATCGCTTGACACCAGGGCTACGCACAACTCAGAGAGGAGCTAGATCGTTTGATACCAGGGCTACGCACAACTCAGAGAGGAGCTAGATCGTTTGATACCATGGCAACGCTGTTGCGTTCCCCAGTTTCTGTGTTGTGGTTTGTATTTGTGTTTTTCAGGAAAATCGCTTCCTGGAATCCCCCAAGCTGCTGATTGGTAGACTCCGTGGCAAATTGGAACTGACCCCGCCCTCTCGTCAGAGGATGCAGCTGTCTTCAATTACCAACTCCTCCTCCAGCTATATAAGCCAGTGTTCTGTTGCTCATAAGACAGATGATTGCTGAGAGAAGAGAGAGGAGAGTGAAAGCCTGTGTTGGTTGTTGTTAGGAGAGAGCTGATTAGTGTGTCCTTATTGGTTGAGTGAGAGGGCTGATTGGTTGTGTCTGTTGTGTGTCAATAGGACTCAGTGGTTTGATTATTGAAATTGGTTTTGTTATTCTGTTTTTGTTCCCAGAGGGGGAGGGAAAGGCACCTTGGGAGGGCTTAGGCCTGTGGGTGTACATATACCCCTAGTATATACTCTGTCTAGGCACACTAGGTAAGACCTGGGTGGACCACCTCCTGTATTTTGGTTAGTGCACCACGTGGTGCTAGTTAGGTAAGTAGTGGGTAGGCAGGTAAGGTAGGAGAGGGTAGGTTGGGTAGGTTAGGTAAGTAGTGGGTAGGTTAGGTAAGTAGTGGGTAGGTTAGGTAAGTAGTGGGTAGGCAGGTAAGGTAGGAGAGGGTAGGTTAGGTAAGTAGTGGGTAGGTTAGGTAAGTAGTGGGTAGGCAGGTAAGGTAGGTTAGGTGGGTAGGTTAGGTAAGTAGTGGGTAGGCAGGTAAGGTAGGAGAGGTAAGGTAGGTTAGGTGGGTAGGCAGGTAAGGTAGGAGAGGGTAGGTTAGGTGGGTAGGCAGGTAAGGTAGGAGAGGTAAGGTAGGAGAGGGTAGGTTAGGTTAGGTAAGTAGAGGGTAGGTAGTTAAGGTAAGTAGTGGGTAGGCAGGTAAGGTAGGAGAGGTAAGGTAGGAGAGGGTAGGTTAGGTTAGGTAAGTAGAGGGTAGGTAGTTAAGGTAGGAGAGGGGGCTTTGATATTTACTTACTTTGCTTTGGTTCCATTCAGCCCCATTTCCCCAAATTTACTGTGTGAAGGAATAAATTCCTAGTAAACGGTAAATTCTCTGCCTTTTGTCATCCTTACTGGGATTACCTACAGTCCCATACCTCTTTACCTCCACCTACAGTCCCATACCTCTTTACGTCCACCTACAGTACCATACCCCTTTACCTCCACCTACAGTCCCATACCCCTTTACCTCCACCTACAGTCCCAGACCTCTTTACCTCCACCTACAGTCCCATACCTCTTTACCTCCACCTACAGTCCCATACCCCTTTACCTCCACCTACAGTCCCATACCCCTTTACCTCCACCTACAGTCCCAGACCTCTTTACCTCCACCTACAGTCCCATACCTCTTTACCTCCACCTACAGTCCCATACCTCTTTCACTCCACCTACAGTCCCATACCTCTTTACCTCCACCTACAGTCCCATACCTCTTTACCTCCACCTACAGTCCCATACCTCTTTACCTCCACCTACAGTCCCATACCTCTTTACCTCCACCTACAGTCCCATACCTCTTTACCTCCACCTACAGTCCCATACCTCTTTACCTCCACCTACAGTCCCATACCTCTTTACCTCCACCTACAGTCCCATACCTCTTTACCTCCACCTACAGTCCCATACCTCTTTACCTCCACCTACAGTCCCATACCTCTTTACCTCCACCTACAGTCCCATACCTCTTTACCTCCACCTACAGTCCCATACCTCTTTACCTCCACCTACAGTCCCATACCTCTTTCACTCCACCTACAGTCCATACCTCTTTACCTCCACCTACAGTCCCATACCTCTTTACCTCCACCTACAGTCCCATACCTCTTTACCTCCACCTACAGTCCCATACCTCTTTCACTCCACCTACAGTCCATACCTCTTTACCTCTACCTACAGTCCCATACCTCTTTACCTCCACCTACAGTCCATACCTCTTTACCTCCACCTACAGTCCCATACCTCTTTACCTCCACCTACAGTCCCATACCTCTTTATCTCCACCTACAGTCCCATACCTCTTTACCTCCACCTACAGTCCCATACCTCTTTACCTCCACCTACAGTCCCATACCTCTTTACCTCCACCTACAGTCCCATACCTCTTTACCTCCACCTACAGTCCCATACCTCTTTACCTCCACCTACAGTCCCATACCTCTTTACCTCCACCTACAGTCCCATACCTCTTTACCTCCACCTACAGTCCCATACCTCTTTACCTCCACCTACAGTCCCATACCTCTTTCACTCCACCTACAGTCCCATACCTCTTTACCTCCACCTACAGTCCCATACCTCTTTACCTCCACCTACAGTCCCATACCTCTTTACCTCCACCTACAGTCCCATACCTCTTTACCTCCACCTACAGTCCCATACCTCTTTACCTCCACCTACAGTCCCATACCTCTTTACCTCCACCTATAGTCCCAGACCTCTTTCACTCCACCTACAGTCCCAGACCTCTTTACCTCCACCTACAGTCCCAGACCTCTTTCACTCCACCTACAGTCCCAGACCTCTTTACCTCCACCTACAGTCCCATACCTCTTTACCTCCACCTACAGTCCCATACCTCTTTACCTCCACCTACAGTCCCATACCTCTTTACCTCCACCTACAGTCCCATACCTCTTTACCTCCACCTACAGTCCCATACCTCTTCACCTCCACCTACAGTCCCATACCTCTTTACCTCCACCTAGAGTCCCATACCTCTTTACCTCCACCTACAGTCCCATACCTCTTTACCTCCACCTACAGTCCCATACCTCTTTACCTCCACCTACAGTCCCATACCTCTTTACCTCCACCTACAGTCCCATACCTCTTTACCTCCACCTACAGTCCCATACCTCTATACCTCCACCTACAGTCCCATACCTCTTTCACTCCACGGAGAGTTGAGTTGTAGCAGGGTGTTGTGTTCCATACGCACAACTCCGAGAGGAGCTAGATCGCTTGACACCAGGGCTACGAGAGTGGTTTCAATCAAATGGATAATTTTTTGTGTAAAAGATGTGTATCATAGATGAGAGAGGGAGTGTGTGTTGTGTTGTGTGTGTGTGTTGTGTTGTGTGTGTGCATGTCTGTGCACTTTGGATGTCGCGTAGCAGATTTGTTTACTGTCTCTGTGATAACTCAGGACCAGTACATTTGCGGTAGTCTACTCTCTAGTCAGCTGCTCTGCCTCTCTCTGTCCCTCACACTGAGGTGGTGTGGTGTCTCTGCTCATCTACACTGCCCTCTTCTGGCCATGGTGTGACACTGCAGGGAATGTTCAGCAGACAAATGGAACAACAGAACTTCAGACAGTCTAAGATGCTAAGTCTCCTTCAAATGCAACAATCTGTAAACACGGGGTAAATGAGAACAACATTTTGAATGTATACTGACAATATTCTTTCATCTGTCCAAAAAAAATAAAAAATTATCAGTGCAGATGAGGGAACAGAGACAGGAAAATGAAGGAAGACAGACAGACAAGTCATTGAGATGTGTCCTACGTTGTCAATGCTCAAATAGTTCTGCAGTATTTGCATATGTATAACTCTCTATAAGGTCACTAAAGAGAGAACTGGTATCAAATCCTAGATGCCATTGTTTTGCAGTTGTGGCCTTGAGCAAAGCACTCAACCCCCCCTCACAACAACGGCTTCGCGGCCGCCCAGCGTTGACAGACCCTCTCCAAACCTCTCCGCCCAGCGTTGACAGACCCTCTCCAAACCTCTCCGCCCAGCGTTGACAGACCCTCTCCAAACCTCTCCGCCCAGTGTTGACAGAACCTCTCCAACCTATTGTCGGTTGGTTTCTTCGGCGGGGTTGGAATAAAGTCAACATTTTCTTCGGTCTTCGGTTGTACAGTTGACGAATACTAAAGGAAAATAGTCATCTTAAATTGCAGATTTCAGTTGAATCAACACGCTACAGTTGAAAACGTATTCCACAAGATGGAGGAGCAGATCCACCTTTTCTGTGTTCGGCCACAACACTTTGTGAATGTGATAAACAGCCATTACTTTATAGAAACATAAATCACAACATATTAGTATTTTGGAGAAAAAAAATACTAAGCAATTTAAGGTCATCCATTCAGTGGGCTACCTAACAATAGCCTTCTATATAGGTTACATAAATCAAAGATGCAATTATCCTTCCTTCCTTGTCTTCTTCCTTCTCTCCTTCCAGCACCCCTTCTATCTGTCTATACCATGGGACTACAACAGAGGGAGGTCTCTCTATCTATTAATTAGCTATTTCGTCGTATACATGGTCATTATGTTGCTGACATTCTGCCGTGCCTGACCCAGTGGATTATACTATGTTACATCCTGTTAATGCTGAATACTGTGTCCTGTTACATCCTGTTAATGCTGAATACTGTGTCCTGTTACATCCTGTTAAAGCTGAATACTGTGTCCTGTTACATCCTGTTAATGCTGAATACTGTGTCCTGTTACATCCTGTTAATGTTGAATACTGTGTCCTGTTACATCCTGTTAAAGCTGAATACTGTGTCCTGTTACATCCTGTTAAAGCTGAATACTGTGTCCTGTTACATCCTGTTAATGTTGAATACTGTGTCCTGTTACATCCTGTTACATCCTGTTAATATTGAATACTGTGTCCTGTTACATCCTGTTACATCCTGTTAATATTGAATACTGTGTCCTGTTACATCCTGTTAATGTTGAATACTGTGTCCTGTTACATCCTGTTAAAGCTGAATACTGTGTCCTGTTACATCCTGTTAATATTGAATACTGTGTCCTGTTACATCCTGTTAATGTTGAATACTGTGTCCTGTTACATCCTGTTAAAGCTGAATACTGTGTCCTGTTACATCCTGTTAATATTGAATACTGTGTCCTGTTACATCCTGTTAATGCTGAATACTGTGTCCTGTTACATCCTGTTACATCATGTTAATGTTGAATACTGTGTCCTGTTACATCCTGTTACATCCTGTTAATATTGAATACTGTGTCCTGTTACATCCTGTTAATGTTGAATACTGTGTCCTGTTACATCCTGTTAAAGCTGAATACTGTGTCCTGTTACATCCTGTTAAAGCTGAATAATGTGTCCTGTTACATCCTGTTACAACCTGTTAATGTTGAATAATGTGTCCTGTTACATCCTGTTACATCCTGTTAATGTTGAATAATGTGTCCTGTTACATCCTGTTACATCCTGTTAATGTTGAATAATGTGTCCTGTTACATCCTGTTACATCCTGTTAATGTTGAATAATGTGTCCTGTTACATCCTGTTACATCCTGTTAATGTTGAATAATGTGTCCTGTTACATCCTGTTACATCCTGTTAATGTTGAATAATGTGTCCTGTTACATCCTGTTAATGCTGAATACTGTGTCCTGTTACATCCTGTTAAAGCTGAATACTGTGTCCTGTTACATCCTGTTAATGTTGAATACTGTGTTCTGTTACATCCTGTTAAAGCTGAATACTGTGTCCTGTTACATCCTGTTACATCCTGTTAATGTTGAATACTGTGTCCTGTTACATCCTGTTAAAGCTGAATACTGTGTCCTGTTACATCCTGTTAATGTTGAATACTGTGTCCTGTTACATCCTGTTAAAGCTGAATACTGTGTCCTGTTACATCCTGTTAAAGCTGAATACTGTGTCATGTTACATCCTGTTACATCCTGTTAATATTGAATACTGTGTCCTGTTACATCCTGTTAATGTTGAATACTGTGTCCTGTTACATCCTGTTGAATACTGTGTCCTGTTACATCCTGTTAAAGCTGAATACTGTGTCATGTTACATCCTGTTACATCATGTTAATGTTGAATACAGTGTCCTGTTACATCCTGTTACATCCTGTTAATGTTGAATACTGTGTCCTGTTACATCCTGTTGAATACTGTGTCCTGTTACATCCTATTAATGCTGAATACTGTGTCCTGTTACATCCTATTAATGCTGAATACTGTGTCCTGTTACATCCTGTTAAAGCTGAATACAGGCTCATTGGGAGGTCGCTCTAATGGCCATTTCAATTAGTGAGTGTCAACTATGATATTTCGTTACTACATTGGTATTTATCAGGATCCTGAATCAGAGAAGTCAGCCCCCATTTACTCCCTCACATCAGAAAAGCTGGACTGGTTCTGAACTGAAGAATGACAAATAACAGCAAATAAGGGAACATAAAAATAAATACAAAAATAGAAAAACCCCATATAAGGAAACAACAGCATCTTCTGACAGAGAAGGAAGCCATCTTGTTTTTTGTTGTTGTGGTCTGTGTCATCTCTCCTGCGTGTCGTGACATGAGAAGAGGTTTACAGGAGAGACATTGTTTACAAACACAAAGGTTACGTTGGAAAAGCCTGTGGCTTGGTTCTTTTTTGTTAGTAGCGGGAGCACACACACCAAGGCTTCCTCACAGCAACGTGCGGTGACATGCCTTCATGAGGGGTGTTGAATTTCATTATAGTCTCTGTTGCTTTGTGTGGACAGACGGTGAAGGTGTTCAGTTTCACTTTTGGCCGAAACCTGTTTTTCACTGTCGTCAGGCAAACCTGTTGATTTCTCTCAAATAGTATATAAATATCTCCCACACGGTGTCATTTGTTTGCGCGTGTGTGTGTGCGCGTGTGTGTGTGTGTGTGTGTGTAAAATCAAATCACATTTTATTGGTCACATATTTAACAGATGTTATTGGTCACATATTTAACAGATGTTATTGGTCACATATTTAACAGATGTTATTGGTCCATATTTAACAGATGTGATTGGTCACATATTTAACAGATGTGATTGGTCACATATTTAACAGATGTGATTGGTCCATATTTAACAGATGTGATTGGTCACATATTTAACAGATGTGATTGGTCCATATTTAACAGATGCTATTGGTCACATATTTAACAGATGTGATTGGTCACATATTTAACAGATGTGATTGGTCACATATATAACAGATGTGATTGGTCCATATTTAACAGATGTTATTGGTCACATATTTAACAGATGCTATTGGTCACATATTTAACAGATGTGATTGGTCACATATTTAACAGATGTTATTGGTCACATATTTAACAGATGTTATTGGTCCATATTTAACAGATGTTATTGGTCACATATTTAACAGATGCTATTGGTCACATATTTAATAGATGCTATTGGTCACATATTTAACAGATGTGATTGGTCACATATTTAACAGATGTTATTGGTCACATATTTAACAGATGTTATTGGTCCATATTTAACAGATGTTATTGGTCCATATTTAACAGATGTTATTGGTCCATATTTATCAGATGTTATTGGTCCATATTTATCAGATGTTATTGGTCCATATTTAACAGATGTTATTGGTCCATATTTAACAGATGTTATTGGTCCATATTTAACAGATGTTATTGGTCCATATTTAAGAGATGTTATTGGTCCATATTTAACAGATGTTACATGGTTATCCAATGGTCCATATTTAACAGATGTTACCTGGTCACATATTTAACAGATGCTATTGGTCCATATTTAACAGATGTTATTGGTCCATATTTAACAGATGTTATTGGTCCATTACCTGCTAACAGAGAACAATTAACAGATGTTATTGGTCACATATTTAACAGATGTGATTGGTCACATATTTAACAGATGTTATTGGTGCATATATAACAGATGTTATTGGTCATATTTAACAGATGTTATTGGTCCATATTTATCAGATGTTATTGGTCCATATTTAACAGATGTGATTGGTCCATATTTAACAGATGTTACCTGGTCAGAGAACATACATATTTAACAGATGTTATTGGTCAACAGAGAACATATTTAACAGATGTTATTGGTCAGAGAACAATGACATATTTAACAGATGTTATTGGTCCATACACATATTTAACAGATGTTAACAGGTCACATATTTAACAGATGTGATTGGTCACATATTTAACAGATGTGATTGGTCCATAATTAACAGATGTGATTGGTCCATATTTAACAGATGTGATTGGTCCATATTTTACAGATGTAATGAAATTACCTTGTCTAAGGAGAGCAGAGCTGCCTGTCAGTCATGCGCCATCATACTGTGCAATGCGTGTGTGCCTGCATCTGCGTGTGCGTGCGTGTGTGTGAACAATGTGCATCTGCGTGTGCGTGTGCGCGTGACATTACCTGTGTGTGTGTGTGTGTGTGTGTGCCAACAGAGAACAATGTGTGTGTGTGTGTGTGTGTGTGTGTGTGTGTGTGAGAGAGAGAGAGAGAACAATGAGCATTACCGGTGCCAACAAGAGAGGAGGCAAGGCACCATTTAACAGCACGAACAGAGAACAATGAAACAGCAGACATGGTTATCCAATGACATTACCTGCTAACAGAGAACAATGACATTACCTGCTAACAGAGAACATTGGCATTACCTGCTAACAGAGAACAATGACATTACCTGCTAACAGGGAACAATGGCATTACCTGCTAACAGAGAACAATGGCATTACCTGCTAACAGAGAACAATGGCATTACCTGCTAACAGAGAACAATGGCATTACCTGCTAACAGAGAACAATGACATTACCTGCTAACAGAGAACAATGGCATTACCTGCTAACAGAGAACGATGGCATTACCTGCTAACAGAGAACAATGACATTACCTGCTAACAGAGAACAATGACATTACCTGCTAACAGAGAACAATGACATTACCTGCTAACAGAGAACAATGGCATTACCTGCTAACAGAGAACAATGACATTACCTGCTAACAGAGAACAATGACATTACCTGCTAACAGAGAACAATAGCATTACCTGCTAACAGAGAACAATGGCATTACCTGCTAACAGAGAACAATGGCATTACCTGCTAACAGAGAACAATGACATTACCTGCTAACAGAGAACAATGACATTACCTGCTAACAGGGAACAATGACATTACCTGCTAACAGAGAACAATGGCATTACCTGCTAACAGATAACAATGACATTACCTGCTAACAGAGAACAATGGCATTACCTGCTAACAGGGAACAATGGCATTACCTGCTAACAGAGAACAATGACATTACCTGCTAACAGAGAACAATGACATTACCTGCTAACAGGGAACAATGGCATTACCTGCTAACAGAGAACAATGACATTACCTGCTAACAGAGAACAATGGCATTACCTGCTAACAGAGAACAATGACATTACCTGCTAACAGAGAACAATGGCATTACCTGCTAACAGAGAACAATGACATTACCTGCTAACAGAGAACAATGGCATTACCTGCTAACAGAGAACAATGACATTACCTGCTAACAGAGAACAATGGCATTACCTGCTAACAGAGAACAATGGCATTACCTGCTAACAGAGAACAATGGCATTACCTGCTAACAGAGAACAATGGCATTACCTGCTAACAGAGAACAATGACATTACCTGCTAACCAATGCATTAACAGAGAACAATGGCATTACCTGCTAACAGAGAACAATGGCATTACCTGCTAACAGAGAACAATGACATTACCTGCTAACAGAGAACAATGACATTACCTGCTAACAGAGAACAATGACATTACCTGCTAACAGAGAACAATGGCATTACCTGCTAACAGAGAACAATGACATTACCTGCTAACAGAGAACAATGACATTACCTGCTAACAGAGAACAATAGCATTACCTGCTAACAGAGAACAATGGCATTACCTGCTAACAGAGAACAATGACATTACCTGCTAACAGAGAACAATGACATTACCTGCTAACAGGGAACAATGACATTACCTGCTAACAGAGAACAATGGCATTACCTGCTAACAGAGAACAATGACATTACCTGCTAACAGAGAACAATGGCATTACCTGCTAACAGGGAACAATGGCATTACCTGCTAACAGAGAACAATGACATTACCTGCTAACAGAGAACAATGACATTACCTGCTAACAGAGAACAATGGCATTACCTGCTAACAGAGAACAATGACATTACCTGCTAACAGAGAACAATGGCATTACCTGCTAACAGAGAACAATGACATTACCTGCTAACAGAGAACAATGGCATTACCTGCTAACAGAGAACAATGACATTACCTGCTAACAGAGAACAATGGCATTACCTGCTAACAGAGAACAATGGCATTACCTGCTAACAGAGAACAATGGCATTACCTGCTAACAGAGAACAATGACATTACCTGCTAACAGAGAACAATGACATTACCTGCTAACAGAGAACAATGGCATTACCTGCTAACAGAGAACAATGGCATTACCTGCTAACAGAGAACAATGACATTACCTGCTAACAGAGAACAATGGCATTACCTGCTAACAGGAACAATGGCATTACCTGCTAACAGAGAACAATGACATTACCTGCTAACAGAGAACAATGGCATTACCTGCTAACAGAGAACAATGACATTACCTGCTAACAGAGAACAATGGCATTACCTGCTAACAGAGAACAATGGCATTACCTGCTAACAGAGAACAATGACATTACCTGCTAACAGAGAACAATGATATTACCTGCTAACAGAGAACAATGATATTACCTGCTAACAGAGAACAATGACATTACCTGCCAACAGAGAACAATGACATTACCTGCTAACAGAGAACAATGACATTACCTGCTAACAGAGAACAATGACATTACCTGCTAACAGAGAACAATGGCTGCCGTTTTACGATCTCTTAACCAATTGTCTTATTGTGCGTGTTTTTTTGCATGTTTTGTAACTTATTTTGTATATCATGTTTATACTCTGACGAAGACAACTTGTCAGGTGTTCCACTTCGCTAGCCGGCACCTCGCCTAAACAGGTGTTCCACTTCGCTAGCCGGCACCTCGCCTAAACAGGTGTTCCACTTCGCTAGCCGGCACCTTGCCTAAACAGGTGTTCCACTTCGCCTAAACAGGTGTTCCAACACCTCGCCTAAACAGGTGTTCCACTTCGCTAGCAGGTGTTCGGCACCTCGCCTAAACAGGTGTTCCACTTCGCTAGCCGGCACCTCGCCTAAACAGGTGTTCCACTTCGCTAGCCGGCACCTCGCCTAAACAGGTGTTCCACTTCGCTAGCCGGCACCTCGCCTAAACAGGTGTTCCACTTCGCTAGCCAACACCTCGCCTAAACAGGTGTTCCACTTCGCTAGCCGGCACCTCGCCTAAACAGGTGTTCCACTCCGCTAGCCGGCACCTCGCCTAAACAGGTGTTCCACTCCACTAGCCGGCACCTCGCCTAAACAGGTGTTCCACTCCGCTAGCCAACACCTCGCCTAAACAGGTGTTCCACTCCGCTAGCCAACACCTCGCCTAAACAGGTGTTCTACTCCGCTAGCCGGCACCTCGCCTAAACAGGTGTTCCACTCCGCTAGCCGGCACCTCGCCTAAACAGGTGTGTGTTTCTTTCACCTTTAGAATATACTGTTTCTACCACCGTCTCTTAGGACCGAAAAAGAGCTTCAGGACAGCGATTACTCACCTCGCACTGGATGAAGATTTTTTTCTTCAATGAGTCGGACGCAAACAGGTGTGTTTACTTCATACAGCCGACAGGCCCAAATCCCCATCATTCACATAAAGAAGAGAAGGAGATATCGGGGACGAAGGTTGGGGTGCTTTGTAAGGATCCGATGGCGAGTGGGTAATCTGCCTCTACTGTCAGTCCTATTAGCCAACGTGCAAACATTGGATAACAAAATAGATGAGCTACGATCACGAATATCCTACCAACCGGACATTAAAAAGGGTAATAAATCAAATCAAATCCAATTTTATTGGTTTTATTGCAGATGTTATTGCGAGTGTAGTGAAATGCTTATGCTTCTAGATCCGACAGTACAGCAATATCTAACATGTAATATCTAACAATTCATCAACAAAACCTAATACACACAATCTAGTAAAGGAATGATATGAGAATATATAAATATAAAATATATGGATGAGCAGTGACAGAGCGGCTAAGATGCAATAGATAGTAAAGAATAGATAGTGAAGTATACAGTATACATTATATACATATGAGATGAGTAATGCGAGATATGTCAACATTCTTAAAGTGGCATTATTAAAGTGACGAGTGATCCATTTATTAAAGTGGCCAATGATTTCAACAGTCTGATGGCCTTGTGATAGAAGCTGTTTTTCAGTCTCACGGTCCCCGTTTTGATGCACCTGTACTGACCTCGCCTTCTGGATGATAGTGGGGTGAACAGGTAGTGGCTCAGCTGATTGTTGTCCTTGATGATCTTTTTGGCCTTCCTGTGACATCGGGTGGTGTAGGTGTCCTGGAGGGCAGGTAGTTTGCCCCCGGTGATGTGTTGTGCAGACCTCACTACCCTCTGGAGAGTCTTACGGTTGTGGGCAGTGCAGTTTCCTACCAGGCGGTGATACAGCCCGACAGGATGCTCTCGATTGTGCATCTGTAGAAGTTTGTGAGTGCTTTTGGTGACAAGCTGAATTTCTTCAGCCTCCTGAGGTTGAAGAGGCGCTGCTGCGCCTTCTTCACGATGCTGTCTGTGTGAGTGGACCAATTCAGTTTGTCTGTAATGTGTATGCCGAGGAACTTAAAACTTACTACCCTCTCCACTACTGTTCCATCAATGTGGATAGGGGGGTGTTCCCTCTGCTGTTTCCTGAAGTCCACAATCATCTCCTTAGTTTTGTTGACGTTGAGTGTGAGGTTATTTTCCTGACACCACACTCCGAGGGCCCTCACCTCCTCCCACCTACCACTGGCCTACCACTGGCCTACCACCTACCACTGGCTCACCACCTCCACCAGCCTACCACTGTTGTGTCGTCCGCAAACTTGATGATTGAGTTGGAGGCGTGCGTGGCCACGCAGTCGTGGGTGAACAGGGAGTACAGGAGAGGGCTCAGAACGCACCCTTGTGGGGCCCCAGTGTTGAGGATCAGCGGGGTGGAAATGTTGTTGCCTACCCTCACCACCTGGGGGCGGCCCGTCAGGAAGTCCAGTACCCAGTTGCACAGGGCGGGTTCGAGACCCAGGGTCTTGAGCTTGATGACGAGTTTGCAGGGCACTATGGTGTTAAATGCCGAGCTGTAGTCGATGAACAGCATTCTCACATAGGTATTCCTCTTGTCCAGATGGGTTAGGGCAGTGTGCAGTGTGGTTGAGATTGCATCGTCTGTGGACCTATTGGGGCGGTAAGCAAATTGGAGTGGGTCTAGGGTGTCAGGTAGGGTGGAGGTGATATGGTCCTTGACTAGTCTCTCAAAGCACTTCATGATGACGGAAGTGAGTGCTACGGGGCGGTAGTCGTTTAGCTCAGTTACCTTAGCTTTCTTGGGAACAGGAACAATGGTGGCCCTCTTGAAGCATGTGGGAACAACAGACTGGGATAGGGATTGATTGAATATGTCCGTAAACACACCAGCCAGCTGGTCTGCGCATGCTCTGAGGGCGCGGCTGGGGATGCCGTCTGGGCCTGCAGCCTTGCTAGGGTTGACACGTTTAAATGTTTTCCTCACGTCGGCTACAGTGAAGGAGAGTCCGCATGTTTTAGTTGCAGGCCGTGTCAGAGGCACTGTATTGTCCTCAAAGCGGGCAAAAAAGTTATTTAGTCTGCCTGGGAGCAAGACATCCTGGTCCGTGACGGGGCTGGTTTTCTTTTTGTAATCCGTGATTGACTGTAGACCCTGCCACATACCTCTTGTGTCTGAGCCGTTGAATTGAGATTCTACTTTGTCTCTATACTGACGCTCAGCTTGTTTGATTGCCTTGCGGAGGGAATAGCTACACTGTTTGTATTCGGTCATGTTTCCAGTCACCTTGCCCTGATTAAAAGCAGTGGTTCGGGCTTTCAGTTTCACGCGAATGCTGCCATCAATCCACCCAACTCCATCTAACGAACTCGCTCACCGAATCAGCGTATTCGTCAATGTTGTTGTCTGACGCAATACGAAACATATCCCAGTCCACGTGATGGAAGCAGTCTTGGAGTGTGGAATCAGATTGGTCGGACCAGCGTTGAACAGACCTCAGCGGGAGCTTCTTGTTTTAGTTTCTGTCTGTAGGCAGGGATCAACAAAATGGAGTCGTGGTCAGCTTTTCCGAAAGGAGGGCGGGGCAGGGCCTTATATGCGTCGCGGAAGTTAGAATAGCAGTGATCCAAGGTTTTTCCAGCCCTGGTTGCGCAATCGATATGCTGATAAAATTTAGGGAGTCTTGTTTTCAGATTAGCCTTGTTAAAATCCCCAGCCACAATGAATGCAGCCTCCGGATAAATGGATTCCAGTTTGCAAAGAGTCAAATAAAGTTCGTTCAGAGCCATCGATGTGTCTGCTTGAATTCCCTTGGTAGATAATGCGGTCGACATTTGATTGTGAGGAATTCTAAATCAGGTGAACAGAAGGACTTGAGTACCTGTATGTTGTTATGAGGAAACCGCTCATCCAGAGGCAGCGCTCCTAGTGGCCGGGGACTTTAATGCAGGGAAACTTAACTCCATTGTACCTCATTTCTACCAGCATGTTAAATGTGCAACCGGAGGGAAAAAAACGCTAGACCACCTTTACTGCACGCACAGAGACGCATAAAAAGCTCTCCCTCGCCCTCCATTTGGCAAATCTGACCATAATTATATCCTCCTGATTCCTGCATACACGCAAAAACTAAAGCTGGAAGCACCAGTGACTAGATCAATAAAGAAGTGGTCAGATGACGCAGATGCTAAACTACAGGACTGCTTTGCTAGCACAGACTGGAATATGTTCTGCGATTCCTCCAATGGCATTGTGGTACACCACATCAGTCACTGGCTTCATCAATCAGTGCATTGATGATGTCGCCCCCACAGTGACCGTACGTACAGTATATACCCCAACCAGAATCCATGGATTACAGGCAACATCCGCACTGAGCTGAAGGGTAGAGCTGCCACCACTTTCAAGGAGCGGGACTCTAACCAGGAAGCTTATAAGAAATCCCGCTATGTCCTCCGACGAACCATCAAACAGGCAAAGTGTCAATACAGGACTAGGATTGAATCGTACTACACCGACTCCGACGCTGGTTTCGAGGCCAGCAATACTGAAGCATGCATGAGAGCATTAGCTGTTCCGGACGACTGTGTGATCACGCTCTCCATAGCCGATGTGCGTAAGACCTTTAAACAGGTCAACATTCACAAGGCTCACATCAACACCATTATCTCAGAACCCCTGGACCCACTTCAATATGCATATACCGCCCCAACAGATCCACAGATGATGCAATCTCTATTGCACTCCACACTGCCCTTTCCCACCTGGACAAAAGGAACACAAAAGCAATGCTCTTCAATGACTACAGATCAGCGTTCAACACCATAGTACCCTCAAAGCTCATCACTAAACTAAGGACCCTGGGACTAAACACCTTCCTCTGCACCTGGATCCTGGACTTCCTGATGGGCTGCCCCCAGGTGGTGAGGGTAGGTACCAACACATCTGCCAGGCTTATCCTCAACAACACCCCTATTTTTTACTAAACAGTTATTTTTCTTGAAACTGAATCGTTGGTTAAGGGCTTTTAAGTAAGCATTTCACTGTAAGGTCTACACCGGCTCATGTGATAAATCAAATTTGATTTGAGACACAGGCCTAATTATCACTCGCACGTGAAAAGGCACTTTGGCCTCAATGGACATTGCTGACTGGACACCAAGGCTCTAAGGAGAGTGTTCTCTCTATGGTGTGACATTCCTGCATCAATTTAAAGCCTCTGGATTGGATTGTTTGTCTTCAGTCCCCATTGGAAGAACCAATAATGGCCATGACCTGTTGTGTTTCAGCAGCAACTGATCAGCTGGAACAAAAGACCAGCAGTTATACACGTCTGGGCTGGGGTAGCTCAGTGACCAGCAGTTATACACGTCTGGGCTGGGGTAGCTCAGTGACCAGTATTTATGACCACAGTCTGGGCTGGGGTAGCTCAGTGACCAGCAGTTATACACGTCTGGGTTGGGGTAGCTCAGTGACCAGCAGTTAAACACATCTGGGCTGGGGTAGCTCAGTGACCAGCAGTTATACACGTCTGGGCTGGGGTAGCTCAGTGACCAGCTGTTATACACGTCTGGGCTGGGGTAGCTCAGTGACCAGCTGTTATACACGTCTGGGCTGGGGTAGCTCAGTGACCAGCAGTTATACACGTCTGGGCTGGGGTAGCTCAGTGACCAGCAGTTATACACGTCTGGGCTGGGGTACTTATTTACTCCGTACATTTTCCCTGACACCCAAAAGTACTCGTTACATTCTGAATGCTTACCAGGACAGGAACATTTTCTAATTCACGCACTTCTCAAGAGAACATCCCTGGTCATCCCTACTGCCTCTGATCTAGCAGACTCACTAAACACAAATTCTTAGTTTGTAAATTATGTCTGAGTGTTGGATTGTGCCCCTGGCTATCCGTACATTAAATATAAGGGATTTAATGATTCATACTTTTCCTTTTGATTTTTACATATATTTTAGAAATTACATTTACTTTTGACACCTAAATATATTTAAAACCAAATATTGTTCTTACTTTTACTGAAGTAGTATTTTACTGGGTGACTTTCACTTTTACTTGAGTCATTTTCTATTAAGGTATCTATAGTTTTACTCAGGTATGACAATTGTGTACTTTTTCCACCCCTGTCTGTAAACCACCTGCCATGTTTTATGACAATCGCGTCCTGACTCATAACAACATGAGATCAGCTGCTGTGTAAAAACCTATTGATCTGACCGAGTCCGTTTCCTCATTCAGTCTGGTGATGAGGTGACGAGGCGATGAGGTCACACTGAGGTCTAAT
>NC_056442.1:55027359-55089859 GCF_018296145.1 Oncorhynchus tshawytscha | reverse complement strand
CTCAGCTTGCTCCCAGCTGGGACTTATCCACAACGGCAGAGACGTCGAGACTGGGACCTGAAACGCTATGGATATTCCTTTTATGAAAAGAGGATATGACTAGAAAAGCATATTTTGTTAATTGCTACATATTAGTTTTTTGTTTTTTTGGGGGGGGGGGTCATTTTATGACATTTCTCCCATCCTCATAGAGTTATGTTCTGTGACCACAACACACAAAATATATGTTTTTCAAAGTCAGTGAGGTTAGAATTGGACACAACTTTTGTGGAGTGTTATGATGAGTGCCACCAGTTTTTTGTTGTTGTTTCTCCTTCAACGTGTGCGAGAGGACATTACGTTACTGACGGACAGACGGCGACCCGACCGCCCCTCGCATCGAGTGCCTTTCCAAAACAGCTGTTCAAATTTAGTGCCAACCTGAGCGTGTCGCCACAAGACTCCCACAACACGACAATCTACAAAGTTCTTAATTGTTGGACTGTTGGACTGGATAATCTCCTGGGGGAGAAGAAGAAACAATGTGACAACAAGGCTTTTGATAAAGGAATGGTGGTTGTCTTCTTATTTAGGTTTTTTTTGGGGGGGCCTTTTGAAAACTAAGATTTGTTGTTGTTGTTGTAATTTCTCTCATGGGTTTAAATTTAAATACACAGGTACTGGATACTTTTGACTTAACCAAACACTTCTTCCAGACCATTTAAATGAAAGGAATTCTATGTTTTGCCTTTATTTTAAGAAGAAAATGCGATGTACCATTAAAGTCTAACCCGATTGTAAGTTTAATTTCAGACCAGCCTTTTAACAGCTGTCTGTCTGTTTTAAAAATACTTTTAATACAAATTGCATTTTTTTTTAAAACGCCGTTGTTGTGTTTTCTCTCTTTGTAAGTGTGTCTGTTCTCAGGTAAATCAGATCCATTATATTGGGCAGTCTGCTCTCTCTCTCTCTAGGTTACCAGTAGGGCAGTCTGCTCTCTCTCTCTCTAGGTTACCAGTAGGGCAGTCTGCTCTCTCTCTCTCTAGGTTACCAGTAGGGCAGTCTGCTCTCTCTCTAGGTTACCAGTAGGGCAGTCTGCTCTCTCTCTCTCTAGGTTACCAGTAGGGCAGTCTGCTCTCTCTCTAGGTTACCAGTAGGGCAGTCTGCTCTCTCTCTCTCTAGGTTACCAGTAGGGCAGTCTGCTCTCTCTCTCTAGGTTACCAGTAGGGCAGTCTGCTCTCTCTCTCTAGGTTACCAGTAGGGCAGTCTGCTCTCTCTCTCTCTAGGTTACCAGTAGGGCAGTCTGCTCTCTCTCTAGGTTACCAGTAGGGCAGTCTGCTCTCTCTCTAGGTTACCAGTAGGGCAGTCTGCTCTCTCTCTCTCTCTAGGTTACCAGTAGGGCAGTCTGCTCTCTCTCTCTCTAGGTTACCAGTAGGGCAGTCTGCTCTCTCTCTCTCTAGGTTACCAGTAGGGCAGTCTGCTCTCTCTCTCTCTAGGTTACCAGTAGGGCAGTCTGCTCTCTCTCTCTAGGTTACCAGTAGGGCAGTCTGCTCTCTCTCTAGGTTACCAGTAGGGCAGTCTGCTCTCTCTCTCTCTAGGTTACCAGTAGGGCAGTCTGCTCTCTCTCTCTCTAGGTTACCAGTAGGGCAGTCTGCTCTCTCTCTCTCTAGGTTACCAGTAGGGCAGTCTGCTCTCTCTCTCTCTAGGTTACCAGTAGGGCAGTCTGCTCTCTCTCTCTCTAGGTTACCAGTAGGGCAGTCTGCTCTCTCTCTAGGTTACCAGTAGGGCAGTCTGCTCTCTCTCTCTCTAGGTTACCAGTAGGGCAGTCTGCTCTCTCTCTCTCTAGGTTACCAGTAGGGTAGTCTGCTCTCTCTCTCTCTAGGTTACCAGTAGGGCAGTCTGCTCTCTCTCTCTAGGTTACCAGTAGGGCAGTCTGCTCTCTCTCTCTCTAGGTTACCAGTAGGGCAGTCTGCTCTCTCTCTCTAGGTTACCAGTAGGGCAGTCTGCTCTCTCTCTCTAGGTTACCAGTAGGGCAGTCTGCTCTCTCTCTCTCTAGGTTACCAGTAGGGCAGTCTGCTCTCTCTCTCTCTAGGTTACCAGTAGGGCAGTCTGCTCTCTCTCTCTCTAGGTTACCAGTAGGGCAGTCTGCTCTCTCTCTCTCTAGGTTACCAGTAGGGCAGTCTGCTCTCTCTCTCTCTAGGTTACCAGTAGGGCAGTCTGCTCTCTCTCTCTCTAGGTTACCAGTAGGGCAGTCTGCTCTCTCTCTCTCTAGGTTACCAGTAGGGCAGTCTGCTCTCTCTCTCTCTAGGTTACCAGTAGGGCAGTCTGCTCTCTCTCTCTCTAGGTTACCAGTAGGGCAGTCTGCTCTCTCTCTCTCTAGGTTACCAGTAGGGCAGTCTGCTCTCTCTCTCTCTCTAGGTTACCAGTAGGTTACCAGTAGGGCAGTCTGCTCTCTCTCTCTCTAGGTTACCAGTAGGGCAGTCTGCTCTCTCTCTCTCTAGGTTACCAGTAGGGCAGTCTGCTCTCTCTCTCTAGGTTACCAGTAGGGCAGTCTGCTCTCTCTCTCTCTAGGTTACCAGTAGGGCAGTCTGCTCTCTCTCTCTAGGTTACCAGTAGGGCAGTCTGCTCTCTCTCTCTCTAGGTTACCAGTAGGGCAGTCTGCTCTCTCTCTCTCTCTCTCTCTAGGTTACCAGTAGGGCAGTCTGCTCTCTCTCTCTAGGTTACCAGTAGGGCAGTCTGCTCTCTCTCTCTAGGTTACCAGTAGGGCAGTCTGCTCTCTCTCTCTCTAGGTTACCAGTAGGGCAGTCTGCTCTCTCTCTAGGTTACCAGTAGGGCAGTCTGCTCTCTCTCTCTCTAGGTTACCAGTAGGGCAGTCTGCTCTCTCTCTAGGTTACCAGTAGGGCAGTCTGCTCTCTCTCTCTAGGTTACCAGTAGGGCAGTCTGCTCTCTCTCTCTCTAGGTTACCAGTAGGGCAGTCTGCTCTCTCTCTAGGTTACCAGTAGGGCAGTCTGCTCTCTCTCTCTAGGTTACCAGTAGGGCAGTCTGCTCTCTCTCTAGGTTACCAGTAGGGCAGTCTGCTCTCTCTCTAGGTTACCAGTAGGGCAGTCTGCTCTCTCTCTAGGTTACCAGTAGGGCAGTCTGCTCTCTCTCTCTAGGTTACCAGTAGGGCAGTCTGCTCTCTCTCTCTCTAGGTTACCAGTAGGGCAGTCTGCTCTCTCTCTAGGTTACCAGTAGGGCAGTCTGCTCTCTCTCTAGGTTACCAGTAGGGCAGTCTGCTCTCTCTCTCTAGGTTACCAGTAGGGCAGTCTGCTCTCTCTCTCTCTAGGTTACCAGTAGGGCAGTCTGCTCTCTCTCTCTCTAGGTTACCAGTAGGGCAGTCTGCTCTCTCTCTCTCTAGGTTACCAGTAGGGCAGTCTGCTCTCTCTCTCTAGGTTACCAGTAGGGCAGTCTGCTCTCTCTCTCTCCAGTAGGTTACTAGTAGGGCAGTCTGCAGTCTGCTCTCTCTCTAGGTTACCAGTAGGGCAGTCTGCTCTCTCTCTCTCTAGGTTACCAGTAGGGCAGTCTGCTCTCTCTCTCTCTAGGTTACCAGTAGGGCAGTCTGCTCTCTCTCCAGTAGGGCAGTCTGCTCTCTCTCTCTCTAGGTTACCAGTAGGGCAGTCTGCCAGTAGGGCTCTCTCTCTCTCTCTAGGTTACCAGTAGGGCAGTCTGCTCTCTCTCTCTCTAGGTTACCAGTAGGGCAGTCTGCTCTCTCTCTCTCTAGGTTACCAGTAGGGCAGTCTGCTCTCTCTCTAGGTTACCAGTAGGGCAGTCTGCTCTCTCTCTAGGTTACCAGTAGGGCAGTCTGCTCTCTCTCTAGGTTACCAGTAGGGCAGTCACAGCTCAGATGTATAAAAGGTGTCATTGAAAATCTCTGCAGTCAGTGATAGAATGTAGAAATAAGGTGAAAGGTAACACTAAATGTGTCCAACCATGTCTGAGGATGGCGGGAGAAGACGTGGAAACCGGCCACTTGGGGCAACGGTGACCTTCAAGGTTGCAAGGTCGAATCTAGCGATATAAAGTTGTTTTTGATATTGTTGTTTTAACCCTGACCTTAACCATTCAGAGTTAATAACTTAACCATTCAGAGTTAATAACTTAACCATTCAGAGTTAATAACTTAACCATTCAGAGTTAATAACTTAACCATTCGGAGTTAATAACTTAACCATTCGGAGTTAATGCCTGACCTTAACCATTCGGAGTTAATGCCTGACCTTAACCATTCGGAGTTAATGCCTGACCTTAACCATTCGGAGTTAATGCCTGACCTTAACCTTTCGGTGTTAATGCCTGACCTTAACCATTCGGAGTTAATGCCTGACCTTAACCATTCGAGTTAATGCCTGACCTTAACCATTCGGAGTTAATGCCGACCTTAACCATTCAGAGTTAATGCCTGACCTTAACCATTCAGAGTTAATGCCTGACCTTAACCATTCGGAGTTAATGCCTGACCTTAACCTTTCGGTGTTAATGCCTGACCTTAACCATTCGGAGTTAATGCCTGACCTTAACCATTCGGAGTTAATGCCGGACCTTAACCATTCGGAGTTAATGCCGGACCTTGGGTGAACGTCTGATTTGAGACTGAGAGCTGGTAGGTGGGTGAACGTCTGATGTGAGACTGAGAGCTGGTAGGTGGGTGAACGTCTGATGTGAGACTGAGAGCTGGTAGGTGGGTGAACGTCTGATGTGAGACTGAGAGCTGGTAGGTGGGTGAACGTCTGATGTGAGACTGAGAGCTGGTAGGTGGGTGTCACTATGAAGGAGTAATGGAGGTGTGTTAGGGTGATGGACAGTGAGGCTGAGCTAGGTGGGTGTTTACAAACAGGGATTAATCTGCCCTGTTCTGGGCTGATTGCAGAGCGGTCTGTTCTGGGCTGATTGCAGAGCGGTCTGTTCTGGGCTGACTGCAGAGCGGTCTGTTCTGGGCTGACTGCAGAGCGGTCTGTTCTGGGCTGACTGCAGAGCGGTCTGTTCTGGGCTGACTGCAGAGCGGTCTGTTCTGGGCTGACTGCAGAGCGGTCTGTTCTGGGCTGACTGCAGAGCGGTCTGTTCTGGGCTGACTGCAGAGCGGTCTGTTCTGGGCTGACTGCAGAGCGGTCTGTTCTGGGCTGATTGCAGAGCGGTCTGTTCTGGGCTGACTGCAGTGTCTGTAGACTGAGAGAGAGTGTGTGTTTGCCTGTGTCTGTAAACAGAGAGAGTGTGTGTTTGCCTGTGTCTGTAGACTGAGAGAGAGTGTGTGTTTGCCTGTGTCTGTAGACTGAGAGAGAGAGAGTGTGTGTTTACCTGTGTCTGTAGACTGAGAGAGACTGTGTGTTTGCCTGTGTCTGTAGACTGAGAGAGAGTGTGTGTTTGCCTGTGTCTGTAGACAGAGAGAGAGAGTGTGTGTTTGCCTGTGTCTGTAGACTGAGAGAGACTGTGTGTTTGCCTGTGTCTGTAGACTGAGAGAGAGTGTGTGTTTGGCTGTGTCTGTAGACTGAGAGAGACTGTGTGTTTGGCTGTGTCTGTAGACTGAGAGAGAGTGTGTGTTTGCCTGTGTCTGTAGACTGAGAGAGACTGTGTGTTTGGCTGTGTCTGTAGACTGAGAGAGACTGTGTGTTTGCCTGTGTCTGTAGACTGAGAGAGACTGTGTGTTTGCCTGTGTCTGTAGACTGAGAGAGACTGTGTGTTTGGCTGTGTCTGTAGACTGAGAGAGACTGTGTGTTTGGCTGTGTCTGTAGACTGAGAGAGAGTGTGTGTTTGCCTGGCATTTTACATGAATTGTTCTGTTATTTTTTTTTTATCTCTGTTTTTCTCATTAGCTGCACAATTCTCTCACTTAGTTGTTAGTTGCTACCTTCAAAACTGTCTGGTCTATCGCAGTTTCAGGTAGGCTAGCATTTAGCCCGTTGCTGTGCTAGAGTGCATCTCCTTGCTTAAGGAATGGCTTGTAGCCTCTCAGGCTTCAGACAGCTAAAACACAACCAGACAGATAGTCAGATAGGTCACCGTGTGCTACAGAGTTGTAGGTGGATATCTGCACCAGTCTTCCCACTCTGCGCTGCCTCACTTAAAGGGAAACGAGGAAACCTCGTCCGTTGTACAACTGAATGCATTCAACTGAAACGTGTCTTTTAACCCAACCTCTCTGAATCAAGCACTCGCTGTGGTGTAAACATCTGATGGCAGAATAATATTTTCCTTTGCAGAGAAAAGGACTAGATTGTGTGTCAGGCCAGAGTTCCTGTTTTTCTCTTGATTCATCCATCTCTGCCTTTTTTTCAGAGAGGAAAAGGGGAAGGTTTTCACTTCCTCTCCTCCGTTACCAAACATGGATCTGTTGAGTGGTGTGAACGGTTCAGAGCTGTCTTGGTTAGAACACGTATGTGAGTTTTCTAACGTTGTAAATAATTTGTTACAGTGTAGTGTAGCCTAACAGTGTGGAGCCTATGTACTCTGCACTGTGAAGTGGGACACATTCTATACAGTACCTTTTGTGTTTGTTTTGTGTTACATTCTGAGAGCCCCGCCCCCAACCCCGCATGTTTGGACTTTTCAGCCAACAGGAAGTGTTCATGAGGTTTACACACGGTCTGCATTTTCTCATTGTCCTGCTGGTCATGGGAGGTGGTCATGTGATGTGGTTTCCATGGTTTGGGGGACATGTAGAAGTGGTATGAGTGGCCATCTTTCTCCTTCTTAGCCTCAGGCTAGTTCTGTAGCTGGAGGTCAGGCTGCTCTAGTGATAGTGTTTGGTTCCTAATCACTTTCTCTCTCTCTCTTTCTCTCTCTCTCTCTCTCTCTCTCTTTTTTTCCCCCAAGGCCATACAAGTTGATTTTTGTCCAACTAGATGTTAGCTTTAATGAATATGCCTTGCCGTTGTCTTCCCTGCTCCTGTCACGCTCGTTGATTAACCAATGGCCTTTTCTCATTTGTGCAGAAGTTTGTCCTCTGCTCCATCCTCTCTCCTCCGTGACGTGGTGGAGGAGATTTGTTAGTAGGTGAACAGAAGAGAGTCCTTCCCTCGATAGCCACCTTTCATCGAGGATAGTCGTGTGGATCCTACCATGGAATAGTTTTAAAATCTTTGATTCAACTTTTGTTTTGTTGGAGGAGAAATGCATGTTTAAAAACAACCGTTGTATCTATAAAATGTCTGCCACAACTAGTAAAATTTGTTTTTACCATTTTACATGTATGTGTATATATATATATATGTGTGTGTGTGTGTCAAAATGTTTAGTGAGCTCCTATATAAGGAAATCAGTCAATTGAAATAGATCCATGGGTGCAATCAGAATGAGTTTTTCCCCACAAAAGGGCTTTATTACAGACTGAGATACTCCTCAGATTCATCAGCTGTCCAGGTGGCTGCTCTCAGAAGATCCAGCAGGTGAAGAAGCCACATGTGGAGGTCCTGGGCTGGTGTGGTTACACCTGGTTGTGATGCCGCATGGATGTACTGCCAAATTCTCTAAAATAAACATTAATTTCTCTGTCAACGGCTCTGGTGGACATTCCTGCAGTCAGCATGCCAATTGCATGCTCCCTTAACTTGAGACATCTGTAGAATTGTGTTGTGTGAAAAAGAAGAATTGTAGAATTGTGTGTTTTATTGTCCCCAGCACAAGGTTCACCTGTGTAATGATCATGATGTTTAATCTTCTTTGTAATTTGCCACACCTGTCAGGTGGATGGATTATCTTGGCAAAGGAGAAATGTTCACTATCAGGGACGTAAACACATTAGTGCACAACATTTGAGAAATACACTTTTTGTGCGTTTGGCAAAATTCTGGGATCTTTTATTTCAGCTCATGAAACATGGGACCAACACTTTACATGTGGTGTTTATATTTTTGATCAGTGTGTTTTGGGATCCACCCCTGTAAATGCCATTTGCCTGATGACGTGTGAGTGGACAAGGAGTCTCATTTCCTACGATCACATTTTTTTAACCTCCGTTCCCTCTCCTCGATGACCTCTGACCTTTTTCGAAAGGAGGCGGGAGAGGACACAGGAATTTGAGCGAAACCAATTGAGAAAAGGCCAATGTGTTGCAGTTCCACACACGAGCTTAATCCAAGGTGGCTCAAACGCTGCTTGCTGCATCGATGCACATTCCTTCTATGTCTCCTAGCTAGAATGTAACTGGTTTCTGAACTGTGCACACCCATAGCTCTGAGCCCGTTGCTCGGCTCTGTGGTCCTGAGTATCTGCTGGGAGAAGCTGCATCTTGCCCTTAACCACGAGTCCAGGGTCAGATAGGTTCTTATCTCATGTAGTGGCCAACGCTATGACTGGGAGGTGGGATTTCTGATTGTAGATGTTGAATCTGTTGCAGAGGCTAGCAGTCACAGAGGAAGTGTTGCAGTAGAAAGTGGGTGGGTGGGTGGGTGGGTGTGTATTTGACAGTTCCATTTTTTTTACATGGTTCTTAATCACCATATAGACTCCTCTTTGAATTAGAGGGTGCTCTTTGTCTCTGGACGTCACTGGGTTATTTTGAGTTTGGGTTGTGTCTGTGGCGTATGTTGAGGCCAATGTGCAGTGTGTGTTCGTGTCTTTTTATCGTTCTGTTCTAGCTACATTTTAAAATTAGACCTACATGCAGAATTGTTGTCAGATGTTGACCAGATGTCTTCTGGTTTAGTTTTTTAGTGGTGCTGTCAGAACACTGAACGCTGTCACTTTCTCCCTCGCTGACACTTTCTCCCTCGCTGTCTCTTTCTCCCTCGCTGACACTTTCTCCCTCGCTGACACTTTCTCCCTCGCTGACACTTTCTCCCTCGCTGTCTCATTCTCCCCCGCTGTCACTTTCTCCCTCGCTGACACTTTCTCCTCGCTGTCACTTTCTCCCTCGCTGTCTCATTCTCCCTCGCTGTCACTTTCTCCCTCGCTGTCTCATTCTCCCTCGTTGTCTCTTTCTCCCTCTCTGTCTCATTCTCCCTCGTTGTCACTTTCTCCCTCGTTGTCTCCTTCTCCCTCTCTGTCTCCTTCTCCCTCGTTGTCTCTTTCTCCCTCGCTGCCTCATTCTCCCTCGCTGCCTCATTCTCCCTCGCTGTCTCTTTCTCCCTCGCTGTCTCTACCCCTCTCCCCCTCGCTGTCTCTTTCTCCCTCTCTGTCTCATTCTCCCTCGTTGTCTCTTTCTCCCTCGCTGTCTCTTTCTCCCTCGCTGCCTCTTTCTCCCTCGCTGCCTCTTTCTCCCTCGCTCCTCTTTCTCCCTCGCTGCCTCTTTGTCCCTCGCTGCCTTTTTCTCCCTCGCTGTCTCTTTCTCCCTCGCTGTCACTTTGTCCCTCGCTGCCTCTTTCTCCCTCGCTGCCTCTTTCTCCCTCGCTGCCTCTTTCTCTCCTCGCTGCCTCTTCTCCCTCGCTGCCTCTTTCTCATTCGCTGCCTCTTTCTCCCTCGCTGTCTCTTTCTCCCTCGCTGCCTCTTTCTCATTCGCTGCCTCTTTCTCATTCGCTGCCTCTTTCTCCCTCACTGCCTCTTTCTCCCTCGCTGTCTCTACCCGTCTCCCTTTCCCCCTCGCTGTCTCTTTCTCCCTCTCTGCCTCTTTCTCCCTCGCTGTCTTTCTCATTCGCTGCCTCTTTCTCCCTCGCTGCCTCTTTCTCCCTCGCTGTCTCTTTCTCATTCGCTGCCTCTTTCTCCCTCGCTGCCTCTTTCTCCCTCGCTGCCTCTTTCTCCCTCGCTGCCTCTTTCTCCCTCGCTGCCTCTTTCTCCCTCGCTGCCTCTTTCTCCCTCGCTGTCTCTTTCTCATTCGCTGCCTCTTTCTCCCTCGCTGCCTCTTTCTCCCTCGCTGTCTCATCCTCCCTCGCTGCCTCTACCCCTCTCCCTTTCCCTCTCGCCCTCTTTCTCTGTGTAGCACAGTGCAGGTTACTTGACACTCCTAATTAGAAAATATTAATTGAAAGTGACTATCTTCATTGTGTGCTTCTTTCAATATTTAACCTTTGATTTTCTGATTTTAGTGTAGTTGGGGGGGGCATTGCCATGGTTTCATGTCCTGAGTGACAACACCATTTCAACATTGGAGCCATGTCTCTGCTGTTAGTCTTGCTTGTAGTGAGGGGTAACCTTGGAGTGAGGGGTAACCTTGGAGTGAGGGCTGAACCTTGGAGTGAGGGCTGAACCTTGGAGTGAGGGCTGAACCTTGGAGTGAGGGCTGAACCTTGGAGTGAGGGCTGAACCTTGGAGTGAGGGGTAACCTTGGAGTGAGGGCTGAACCTTGGAGAGAGGGCTGAACCTTGGAGTGAGGGCTGAACCTTGGAGTGAGGGCTGAACCTTGGAGTGAGGGGTGAACTCGTGACCACACACATTAGGATGGTTATTTTACTCTCTGTTAAACACACATTCTCCCACACTCTGTCAACACACACAGGTACACTCCCACTCTCTCGTAAGACCAAACACACAGACACACAGTTATTCCTCTCCTCGGGGAAACGGGCTGTTGGCTCTTGGCAGAGTTTCTTTAGTCTACTGATTTTCATTTCCTAATCATTGCTTTAATCACCAGTCTTACTGCCATCTCATTCAGCTGTGTTATACTTTTGAACTGAGACAGTGAAAGCAGTGAAGCCCACTTGGAGCTGAGTTAATAAGAGGGAGTGAAGAATGAGTTTAGATAAGGCTGTTCCCAAATGGTGGGTGGATCATGGCCAAGTCTTGTTGGGTCAGAGGCTCGTCTAAGGACCGAGTTGTGGTTACAATTTGATGGGTCATCAGAAAACTGAAAGAGTTTTAGGTGGGTCATAATGATAGTTGCTCTAGGATCACCTTACCCACCACAAAATCCTAACCTTTATTATTAGGGGGTGGGGGGGTTGCAAAACTGACTTGGGATCAGCCCCTGATGGGCATCTTGACAATACTTGAGGTTTGTTCAGGGTGCAACTTTCCACTTCTGATTTTACAGACGGGGACTTTGGTGAATTCCTGTCATTTTTGTCATTCCTCTATCTACTGTCAGAACATGTCTGGTACACACAGCATGTCCTCACTGCTGAGAGAGAGAAGAGGGGAAGGGAGAGAGGAGAGGGAAGGGAGAGAGGGAGGAGGAGAGAGAAAAGGGGAAAGGAGAGGGGAAGGGAGAGAGGAGAGAAAGGAGGGGAAAGGGGAGGAGGGAGAGAGGGAGGAGAGGAGGAGAGGGAGGAGGAGGGAGGAAGGGAGAGAGGAGAGGAGAGAGGGAGGAGGAGAGAGGGGGAAAGGAGGAGGAGGGAGGAAAGGAGAGAGAGGGATGAGGAGAGGGGAAAGGAGGAGAGGAGAGGAGGGGGAGGAAAGGAGAGAGGAGGGGGAGGAGAGGGAGAGGGGGAGGAGGGGAGGAGAGAGGGAGAGGAGAGGGAGGAGAGAGAGAGGAGAGAGGGAAGGAGAAAGAGAGGAGATGAGAGGGGACAGGAGGAGGAAAGAGAGAGAGAGAGAGGGAGAGGAGAGGGGGAAAGGAGAAAGAGAGGAGAGGAGAGGGGACAGGAGAGAGGAGGACAGGAGAGAGAGGAAAGGAGGGGACAGGAGAGAGAGAGAGGAGGAGAGACAGGAGAGAGAGAGAGAGGAGAGGGGACAGGAGAGAAGAGAGGAGAGAGAGAGAGGAGGGGACAGGAGACAGGAGAGAGGAGGAGAGGGGAGGAGAGAGGAGAGGGAGACAGGAGAGGGGGGACAGGAGAGAGAGGGGGACAGGAGTGAGAGAGGAAAGGAGAGGGGACAGGAGTGAGAGAGGAAAGGAGAGGGGACAGGAGTGAGAGAGGAAAGGAGAGGGGACAGGAGTGAGAGAGGAAAGGAGAGGGGACAGGAGAGAGAGAGGAAAGGAGAGGGGACAGGAGAGAGAGAGGAAAGGAGAGGGGACAGGAGAAAGAGAGGGGACAGGAGAGAGAGGGGGAAAGGAGAAAGAGAGGAGAGGAGAGGGGACAGGAGAGAGGAGAGGGGACAGGAGAGAGGAGAGGGGACAGGAGAGAGAGGGGGAAAGGAGAAAGAGAGGAGAGGAGAGGGGACAGGAGTGAGAGAGGAAAGGAGAGGGGACAGGAGAGAGAGAGGGAGAAAGGAGAGGGGACAGGAGAAAGAGAGGAGAGGGGACAGGAGAGGGGACAGGAGAGGAGGGAGGAGGAGAGGGGAGAGGAGAGGGGACAGGAGAGAGGGGAGGAGGAGGAGGAGGGAGGAAGGGAGAGAGATCTGGCATTTACCTTGAGAGGGAGGAGGAGAGAGGGGGGGAAAGGAGAGGGGAGAGAGGAGGGAGGAAAGGAGAGAGATCTGGCATTTACCTTGAGAGGGAGGAGGAGAGAGGGGGAAAGGAGAGGGGAAGGGAGAGGGGAGAGAGGAGGGAGGAAAGGAGAGAGATCTGGCATTTACCTTGAGAGGGAGGAGGAGAGAGGGAGGGCGGAGGAGAGAGAGATCTGGCATTTACCTTGAGAGGGAGGAGGAGAGAGAGAGATCTGGCATTTACCTTGAGAGGGAGGAGGAGAGAGGGCGGAGGAGAGAGAGATCTGGCATTTACCTTGAGAGGGAGGAGGAGAGAGAGATCTGGCATTTACCTTGAGAGGGAGGAGGAGAGAGAGATCTGGCATTTACCTTGAGAGGGAGAGTTGAATAGATCGACTTGAGATGATTCTTCTAGGCAGAAAGTCAAACCCAGTGATACAGAATTGTTACAGTACTCCCTGGATCTAACCCAGTGATACAGAATTGTTACAGTACTCCCTGGATCTAACCCAGTGATACAGAATTGTTACAGTACTCCCTGGATCTAACCCAGTGATACAGAATTGTTACAGTACTCCCTGGATCTAACCCAGTGATACAGAATTGTTACAGTACTCCCTGGATCTAACCCAGTGATACAGAATTGTTACAGTACTCCCTGGATCTAACCCAGTGATACAGAATTGTTACAGTACTCCCTGGATCTAACCCAGTGATACAGAATTGTTACAGTACTACCTGGATCTAACCCAGTGATACAGAATTGTTACAGTACTCCCTGGATCTAACCCAGTGATACAGAATTGTTACAGTACTCCCTGGATCTAACCCAGTGATACAGAATTGTTACAGTACTCCCTGGATCTAACCCAGTGATACAGAATCAGACAGACTACCTATGAGGTTCCCACAGTACCATTACAGTTTCCATAGGAACTGAGCAGATCATGTATCTCTTGTGAAAATTTGGTGTTTACTTTTCTTTTAAACTTTTGCTGCCGTTTTTCTGTTCTGCTTCTATGCAGGCTGTATGTGCAGTTGTGGAAGCCAGAGTGGGGTTTCTCTCTTAAATGACAGAGTAGTATCTCTGCTGTGAGATTATTAGGGAGTGGTCTCTTAAATGACAGAGTAGTATCTCTGCTGTGAGATTACTAAGGAGTGGTCTCTTAAATGACAGAGTAGTATCTCTGCTGTGAGATTACTAAGGAGTGGTCTCTCATGTGAGATTATTAAGGAGTGGTCTCTGCTGTGAGAGTATTAGGGAGTGGTCTCTCATGTGAGATTATTAAGGAGTGGTCTCTGCTGTGAGATTATTAAGGAGTGGTCTCTCATGTGAGATTATTAAGGAGTGGTCTCATGTGAGATTATTAAGGAGTGGTCTCTCATGATGAGATTATTACAGACTAGTATGGTCTCTGCTGTGAGATTATTAAGGAGTGGTCTCTCATGTGAGATTATTAAGGAGTGGTCTCTGCTGTGAGATTACTAAGGGGTGGTCTCTCATGTGAGATTATTAAGGAGTGGTCTCTCATGTGAGATTATTAAATGACAGAGTGGTCTCTGCTGTGAGATTATTAAGGAGTGGTCTCTGCTGTGAGAGTATTAGGGAGTGGTCTCTCATGTGAGATTATTAAGGAGTGGTCTCTGCTGTGAGATTATTAAGGAGTGGTCTCTGCTGTGAGATTATTAAGGAGTGCTCTCATGTGAGATTATTAAGGAGTGCTCTCTGCTGTGAGATTATTAAGGAGTGGTCTCTCATGTGAGATTATTAAGGAGTGGTCTCTGCTGTGAGATTATTAAGGAGTGCTCTCTGCTGTGAGAGTATTAGGGAGTGGTCTCTCATGTGAGATTATTAAGGAGTGCTCTCTGCTGTGAGATTATTAAGGAGTGCTCTCTGCTGTGAGATTATTAAGGAGTGCTCTCTGCTGTGAGATTATTAGGGAGTGGTCTCTCATGTGAGATTATTAAGGAGTGGTCTCTGCTGTGAGATTACTAAGGAGTGGTCTCTCATGTGAGATTATTAAGGAGTGGTCTCTCATGTGAGATTATTAAGGAGTGGTCTCTGCTGTGAGATTATTAAGGAGTGGTCTCTGCTGTGAGATTACTAAGGAGTGGTCTCTGATGTGAGATTATTAAGGAGTGGTCTCTCATGTGAGATTATTAAGGAGTGGTCTCTGCTGTGAGATTATTAAGGAGTGGTCTCTCATGTGAGATTATTAAGGAGTGGTCTCTGCTGTGAGATTATTAAGGAGTGGTCTCTGCTGTGAGAGTATTAGGGAGTGGTCTCTCATGTGAGATTATTAAGGAGTGCTCTCTGCTGTGAGATTATTAAGGAGTGGTCTCTGCTGTGAGATTATTAAGGAGTGCTCTCTGCTGTGAGAGTATTAGGGAGTGGTCTCTCATGTGAGATTATTAAGGAGTGCTCTCTGCTGTGAGATTATTAAGGAGTGGTCTCTCATGTGAGATTATTAAGGAGTGGTCTCTGCTGTGAGATTATTAAGGAGTGGTCTCTGCTGTGAGAGTATTAGGGAGTGGTCTCTCATGTGAGATTATTAAGGAGTGGTCTCTGCTGTGAGATTACTAAGGAGTGGTCTCTCATGTGAGATTATTAAGGAGTGGTCTCTCATGTGAGATTATTAAGGAGTGGTCTCTGCTGTGAGATTATTAAGGAGTGGTCTCTGCTGTGAGATTACTAAGGAGTGGTCTCTCATGTGAGATTATTAAGGAGTGGTCTCTCATGTGAGATTATTAAGGAGTGGTCTCTGCTGTGAGATTACTAAGGAGTGGTCTCTCATGTGAGATTATTAAGGAGTGGTCTCTGCTGTGAGATTACTAAAGAGTGGTCTCTCATGTGAGATTATTAAGGAGTGGTCTCTCATGTGAGATTATTAAGGAGTGGTCTCTGCTGTGAGATTATTAAGGAGTGGTCTCTCATGTGAGATTATTAAGGAGTGGTCTCTCATGTGAGATTATTAAGGAGTGGTCTCTGCTGTGAGATTATTAAGGAGTGGTCTCTCATGTGAGATTATTAAGTGTGAGAGTGGTCTCTCATGTGAGATTATTAAGGAGTGGTCTCTGCTGTGAGATTATTAAGGAGTGGTCTCTCATGTGAGATTATTAAGGAGTGGTCTCTCATGTGAGATTATTAAGTGTGAGAGTGGTCTCTCATGTGAGATTATTAAGGAGTGGTCTCTCGTGAGATTATTAAGGAGTGGTCTCTCATGTGAGATTATTAACTGTGAGAGTGGTATTGAGAATTCTGGCTTTTGAGAAGAAGAAAAATTGCCAAAACAAGTGACTTCCTGCCTTTTTTAGTTTTTGTTCCTGTTTGTGTGAATCCCTGTGTTTACATGTCATGTTTGTGAATGAGAATTTCCTGTTAGGGATCAGTTTAGTCAGAGGAAATGGTCTCGTTGGTGAGTCATTTTGATCTTTATCTCCTCTATTTGGAAAATACACGTTTTCAGGATTCTATCAAATCAAATGTATTTATAACGCCCTTTTCTATATTGTCAGATGTCACAAAGTGTTTATACAGAAACCCAGCCTAAAACCCCAAACAGAAACCAATGCAGATGTGGAAGCACAGTGGCTAGGAAAAACTGCTTAGAAAGGCAGAAACCTAGGAAAAAACCTAGAGAGGAACCAAGCTCTGAGGAGTGGACAGTCCTCTTCTGGCTGTGCCGGGTGGAGATTATAAACCTAGAGAGGAACAAGGCTCTGAGGGGTGGACAGTCCTCTTCTGGCTGTGCCGGGTGGAGATTATAAACCTAGAGAGGAACCAGGCTCTGAGGGGTGGACAGTCCTCTTCTGGCTGTGCCGGGTGGAGATTATAAACCTAGAGAGGAACCAGGCTCTGAGGGGTGGACAGTCCTCTTCTGGCTGTGCCGGGTGGAGATTATAAACCTAGAGAGGAACCAGGCTCTGAGGGGTGGACAGTCCTCTTCTGGCTGTGCCGGGTGGAGATTATAAACCTAGAGAGGAACCAGGCTCTGAGGGGTGGACAGTCCTCTTATGGCTGTGCCGGGTGGAGAGGAACCAGGCTCTGAGGGGTGGACAGTCCTCTTATGGCTGTGCCGGGTGGAGAGGAAACCAGGCTCTGAGGGGTCGACAGTCCTCTTATGGCTGTGCCGGGTGGAGATTATAAACCTAGAGAGGAACCAGGCTCTGAGGGGTGGACAGTCCTCTTATGGCTGTGCCGGGTGGAGATTATAAACCGAGAGAGGAACCAGGCTCTGAGGGGTGGACAGTCCTCTTATGGCTGTGCCGGGTGGAGAGGAACCAGGCTCTGAGGGGTGGACAGTCCTCTTATGGCTGTGCCGGGTGGAGATTATAAACCTAGAGAGGAACCAGGCTCTGATGGGTGGACAGTCCTCTTATGGCTGTGCCGGGTGGAGAGGAACCAGGCTCTGAGGGGTGGACAGTCCTCTTATGGCTGTGCCTGGTGGAGAGGAACCAGGCTCTGAGGGGTGGACAGTCCTCTTCTGGCTGTGCCGGGTGGAGATTATAAACCTAGAGAGGAACCAGGCTCTGAGGGGTGGGCAGTCCTCTTATGGCTGTGCCGGGTGGAGATTATAAACCTCTTATGGCTGTAGAGAGGAACCAGGCTCTGAGGGGTGGACAGTCCTCTTATGGCTGTGCCGGGTATAAACCTAGAGAGGAACCAGGCTCTGAGGGGTGGACAGTCCTCTTATGGTTGTGCCGGGTGGAGATTATAAACCTAGAGAGGAACCAGGCTCTGAGGGGTGGACAGTCCTCTTATGGCTGTGCCGGGTGGAGAGGAACCAGGCTCTGAGGGGTGGACAGTCCTCTTATGGCTGTGCCGGGTGGAGATTATAAACCTAGAGAGGAACCAGGCTCTGAGGGGTGGACAGTCCTCTTATGGCTGTGCCGGGTGGAGAGGAACCAGGCTCTGAGGGGTGGACAGTCCTCTTATGGCTGTGCCGGGTGGAGAGGAACCAGGCTCTGAGGGGTGGACAGTCCTCTTCTGGCTGTGCCGGGTGGAGATTATAAACCTAGAGAGTAACCAGGCTCTGAGGGGTGGACAGTCCTCTTATGGCTGTGCCGGGTGGAGATTATAAACCTAGAGAGGAACCAGGCTCTGAGGGGTGGACAGTCCTCTTATGGCTGTGCCGGGTGGAGAGGAACCAGGCTCTGAGGGGTGGACAGTCCTCTTATGGCTGTGCCGGGTGGAGAGGGAACCAAGCTCTGAGGGGTGGACAGTCCTCTTATGGCTGTGCCGGGTGTAGAGGAACCAGGCTCTGAGGGGTGGACAGTCCTCTTATGGCTGTGCCGGGTGGAGAGGAACCAAGCTCTGAGGGGTGGACAGTCCTCTTATGGCTGTGCCGGGTGGAGAGGAACCATAACTAATGCAGATGATGAACTAATGGTCATTATGGCCAAACAGTTCTATTTTTGTTTCATCAGACCAGAGGACATTTCTCCAAAAAGTACAATCTTTGTCCCCATGTGCAGTTGCAAACCGTAGCTGGCTTTCTTATGGCGGTTTTGGAGCAGTGGCTTCTTGAGCGGCCTTTCAGGTTATGTTGATATAGGACTCGTTTTACTGTGGATATAGATACCTTTTGTACCTGTTTCCTCCAGCATCTTCACAAGATACTTTGCTGTTGTTCTGGGATTGATTTGCACTTTTCGCACCAAAGTACGTTCATATCTATGAGACAGAACGCGTCTTCTTCCTGAGCGGTATGACGGCTGCGTGGTCCCATGGTGTTTATACTTGTGTACTATTGTTTGTCCAGATGAACGTGGTACTTTCAGGCATTTGGAAATTGCTCCCGAGGATGAACCAGACTTGTCGAGGTCTACAATTGTTTTTCTGAGGTCTTGGCTGATTTCTTCTGATTTTCCCATGATGTCAAGCCAAGAAGCACTGAGTTTGAAGGTAGGCCTTGAAATACATCCACAGGTACACCTCCAATTGACTCAAATGATGTCAATTTGCCTATCAGAAGCTTCTAAAGCCATGACAGCCATTACAGACTGGGACTGGGACAGGTTGAACATGTAGGTATTACAGACTGGGACAGGGAGAGGTTGAGACATGTAGGTATTACAGACTGGGACAGGTTGAGACATGTAGGTATTACAGACTGGGACAGGGAGAGGTGAACATGTAGGTATTACAGACTGGGACAGGGAGAGGTTGAGACATGTAGGTATTACAGACTGGGACAGGGAGAGGTTGAGACATGTTGACTGGGACAGGGAGAGGTTGAGACATGTAGGTATTACAGACTGGGACAGGGAGAGGTTGAGACATGTAGGTATTACAGACTGGGACAGGGAGAGGTTGAGACATGTATGTATTACAGACTGGGTCAGGTTGAGACAGGTAGGTATTACAGACTGGGACAGGTTGAGACAGGTAGGTATTACAGACTGGGACAGGTTCAGACATGTAGGTATTACAGACTGGGACAGGGAGAGGTTGAGACATGTAGGTATTACAGACTGGGACAGGGAGAGGTTGAGACATGTAGGTACTACAGACTGGGACAGGGAGAGGTTGAGACATGTAGGTATTACAGACTGGGACAGGGAGAGGGTGGGACATGTAGGTATTACAGACTGGGACAGGGAGAGGTTGAGACATGTAGGTATTACAGACTGGGTCAGGGAGAGGTTGGGACATGTAGGTATTACAGACTGGGACAGGGAAACGTTGAGACATGTAGGTATTACAGACTGGGACATGGAGAGGTTGAACATGTAGGTATTACAGACTGGGACAGGGAGAGGTTGAGACATGTAGGTATTACAGACTGGGACAGGGAGAGGTTGAACATGTAGGTATTACAGACTGGGACAGGGAGAGGTTGAACATGTAGGTATTACAGACTGGGTCAGGTTGAGACATGTAGGTATTACAGACTGGGTCAGGGGGAGGTTGAGACATGTAGGTATTACAGACTGGGTCAGGTTGAGACATGTAGGTATTACAGACTGGGACAGGGGGAGGTTGACACATGTAGGTATTACAGACTGGGACAGGGAGAGGTTGAACATGTAGGTATTACAGACTGGGACAGGGAGAGGTTGAGACATGTAGGTATTACAGACTGGGACAGGGAGAGGTTGAACATGTAGGTATTACAGACTGGGTCAGGGAGAGGTTGAACATGTAGGTATTACAGACTGGGACAGGGAGAGGTTGAACATGTAGGTATTACAGACTGGGACAGGGAGAGGTTGAGACATGTAGGTATTACAGACTGGGACAGGGAGAGGTTGAGACATGTAGGTATTACAGACTGGGTCAGGGAGAGGTTGAGACATGTAGGTATTACAGACTGGGACAGGGAGAGGTTGAGACATGTAGGTATTACAGACTGGGACAGGTTGATACATGTAGGTATTACAGACTGGGACAGGATTGAGGTACATGGGAGGTATTACAGACTGGGACAGGTTGATACATGTAGGTATTACAGACTGGGACAGGGAGAGGTTGAGACATGTAGGTATTACAGACTGGGACAGGTTGATACATGTAGGTATTACAGACTGGGTCAGGTTGAGACATGTAGGTATTACAGACTGGGTCAGGGAGAGGTTGAGACATGTAGGTATTACAGACTGGGACAGGGAGAGGTTGAGACATGTAGGTATTACAGACTGGGACAGGTTGAGACATGTAGGTATTACAGACTGGGACAGGGAGAGGTTGAACATGTAGGTATTACAGACTGGGACAGGGAGAGGTTGAGACATGTAGGTATTACAGACTGGGTCAGGTTGAGACATGTAGGTATTACAGACTGGGTCAGGGGGAGGTTGAGACATGTAGGTATTACAGACTGGGTCAGGTTGAGACATGTAGGTATTACAGACTGGGACAGGGGGAGGTTGACACATGTAGGTATTACAGACTGGGACAGGGAGAGGTTGAACATGTAGGTATTACAGACTGGGACAGGGAGAGGTTGAGACATGTAGGTATTACAGACTGGGACAGGGAGAGGTTGAACATGTAGGTATTACAGACTGGGTCAGGGAGAGGTTGAATATGTAGGTATTACAGACTGGGACAGGGAGAGGTTGAACATGTAGGTATTACAGACTGGGTCAGGTTGAGACAGGTAGGTATTACAGACTGGGACAGGGAGAGGTTGAGACATGTAGGTATTACAGACTGGGTCAGGGAGAGGTTGAGACATGTAGGTATTACAGACTGGGACAGGGAGAGGTTGAGACATTACAGACTGGGACAGGTTGATACATGTAGGTATTACAGACTGGGACAGGTTGACTACATGTAGGTATTACAGACTGGGACAGGTTGAGACATGTAGGTATTACAGACTGGGACAGGGAGAGGTTGAGACATGTAGGTATTACAGACTGGGACAGGTTGATACATGTAGGTATTTACAGACTGGGTCAGGTTGAGACATGTAGGTATTACAGACTGGGTCAGGGGGAGGTTGAGACATGTAGGTATTACAGACTGGGTCAGGTTGATACATGTAGGTATTACAGACTGGGTCAGGGGGAGGTTGAGACATGTAGGTATTACAGACTGGGTCAGGGGGAGGTTGATACATGTAGGTATTACAGACTGGGTCAGGTTGAGACATGTAGGTATTACAGACTGGGTCAGGGGGAGGTTGAGACATGTAGGTATTACAGACTGGGTCAGGGGGAGGTTGAGACATGTAGGTATTACAGACTGGGTCAGGGGGAGGTTGAGACATGTAGGTATTACAGACTGGGTCAGGTTGAGACATGTAGGTATTACAGACTGGGACAGGGAGAGGTTGAGACATGTAGGTATTACAGACTGGGACTGGGAGAGGTTGAACATGGGTATTACAGACTGGGACAGGGAGGTTGAGACATGTAGGTAGGTATTACAGACTGGGTCAGGGAGAGGTTGAGACATGTAGGTATTACAGACTGGGACAGACATGTCTGGGTCAGGTTGAGACATGTAGGTATTACAGACTGGGACAGGGGAGGTTGACTGGGACATGTAGGTATTACAGACTGGGACAGGGAGAGGTTGAACATGTAGGTATTACAGACTGGGACAGGGAGAGGTTGAGACATGTAGGTATTACAGACTGGGACAGGGAGAGGTTGAACATGTAGGTATTACAGACTGGGTCAGGGAGAGGTTGAATATGTAGGTATTACAGACTGGGACAGGGAGAGGTTGAGACATGTAGGTATTACAGACTGGGTCAGGGAGAGAGGGTTGAGACATGTAGGTATTACAGACTGGGACAGGGAGAGGTTGAGACATGTAGGTATTACAGACTGGGTCAGGGAGAGGTTGAGACATGTAGGTATTACAGACTGGGACAGGGACATGTAGGTATTACAGACTGGGACATGATACATGGTATTACAGACTGGGACAGGTTGATACATGTAGGTATTACAGACTGGGACAGGTTGATACATGTAGGTATTACAGACTGGGACAGGGAGAGGTTGAGACATGTAGGTATTACAGACTGGGACAGGGAGAGGTTGATACATGTAGGTATTGGGACAGGTTGACATGGGTGGGTCAGGTTGAGACATGTAGGTATTACAGACTGGGTCAGGGAGAGGTTGAGACATGTAGGTATTACAGACTGGGACAGGGAGAGGTTGATACATGTAGGTATTACAGACTGGGACAGGGAGAGGTTGAGACATGTAGGTATTACAGACTGGGACAGGGAGAGGTTGAGACATGTAGGTATTACAGACTGGGACAGGGAGAGGTTGAGACATGTAGGTATTACAGACTGGGTCAGGGAGAGGTTGAGACATGTAGGTATTACAGACTGGGTCAGGGAGAGGTTGAGACATGTAGGTATTACAGACTGGGACAGGGAGAGGTTGAGACATGTAGGTATTACAGACTGGGACAGGGAGAGGTTGAGACATGTAGGTATTACAGACTGGGAGGGAGAGGTTGAGACATGTAGGTATTACAGACTGGGACAGGGAGAGGTTGAGACTGGGACAGGTTGAGACATGTAGGTATTACATGGGACAGGTTGATAGGGGAGAGGTTGAGACATGTATTATTACAGACTGGGGTATTACAGACTGGGACAGGTTGAGACATGTAGGTATTACAGACTGGGTCAGACTGGGTCAGGGAGAGTTGGAGACATGAGACATGTAGGTATTACAGACTGGGACAGGGAGAGGTTGAACATGTAGGTATTACAGACTGGGACAGGGAGAGGTTGAGACATGTAGGTATTACAGACTGGGACAGGGAGAGGTTGAGACATGTAGGTATTACAGACTGGGACAGGGAGAGGTTGAGACATGTAGGTATTACAGACTGGGACAGGGAGAGGTTGAGACATGTAGGTATTACAGACTGGGACAGGTTGATACATGTAGGTATTACAGACTGGGACAGGTTGATACATGTAGGTATTACAGACTGGGACAGGGAGAGGGTGAGACATGTAGGTATTACAGACTGGGACAGGGAGAGGTTGAGACATGTAGGTATTACAGACTGGGTCAGGGAGAGGTTGAGACATGTAGGTATTACAGACTGGGACAGGGAGAGGTTGAGACATGTAGGTATTACAGACTGGGTCAGGGAGAGGTTGAACATGTAGGTATTACAGACTGGGACAGGGAGAGGTTGAACATGTAGGTATTACAGACTGGGTCAGGTTGAGACAGGTAGGTATTACAGACTGGGACAGGGAGAGGTTGAGACATGTAGGTATTACAGACTGGGACAGGGAGAGGTTGAGACATGTAGGTATTACAGACTGGGACAGGGAGACATGTAGGGTTGAGACATGTAGGTATTACAGACTGGGACAGGTTGAGACAGGTGATAGGTATTACAGACTGGGACAGGTTGACTGGGACATGTAGGTATTACAGACTGGGACAGGGAGACATGTAGGTATTACAGACTGGGACATTGAGACATGTAGGTATTACAGACTGGGACAGGTTGAGACATGTAGGTATTACAGACTGGGTCAGGGAGAGGTTGAGACATGTAGGTATTACAGACTGGGTCAGGGAGAGGTTGAGACATGTAGGTATTACAGACTGGGACAGGGAGAGGTTGAGACATGTAGGTATTACAGACTGGGACAGGAGAGGTTGAGACATGTAGACTGGGTCAGGGAGAGGTTGAGACATGTAGGTATTACAGACTGGGTCAGGGAGAGGTTGAGACATGTAGGTATTACAGACTGGGTCAGGGAGAGGTTGAGACATGTAGGTATTACAGACTGGGTCAGGGAGAGGTTGAGACATGTAGGTATTACAGACTGGGTCAGGGGAGAGAGGTTGAGACATGTAGGTATTACAGACTGGGACAGGGAGAGGTTGAGACATGTAGGTATTACATGGGACAGGGAGAGGTTGAGGTATTACAGACTGGGACAGGGAGAGGTTGAGACATGTAGGTATTACAGACTGGGACAGGGAGTTGGTTGAGACATGTAGGTATTACAGACTGGGACAGGGAGGGTTGAGACATGTAGGTATTACAGACTGGGACAGGGAGAGGTTGAGACATGTAGGTATTACAGACTGGGACAGGGAGAGGTTGAGACATGTAGGTATTACAGACTGGGACAGGAGAGGTTGAACATGTAGGTAGGTATTACAGACTGGGACAGGGAGAGGTTGAGACATGTAGGTATTACAGACTGGGACAGGGAGAGGTTGAGACATGTAGGTATTACAGACTGGGACAGGGAGAGGTTGAACATGTAGGTATTACAGACTGGGACAGGGAGAGGTTGAACATGTAGGTATTACAGACTGGGTCAGGTTGAGACATGTAGGTATTACAGACTGGGTCAGGGGGAGGTTGAGACATGTAGGTATTACAGACTGGGACATGGAGAGGTTGAACATGTAGGTATTACAGACTGGGACAGGGGGAGGTTGACACATGTAGGTATTACAGACTGGGACAGGGAGAGGTTGAACATGTAGGTATTACAGACTGGGACAGGGAGAGGTTGAGACATGTAGGTATTACAGACTGGGACAGGGAGAGGTTGAATATGTAGGTATTACAGACTGGGTCAGGGAGAGGTTGAATATGTAGGTATTACAGACTGGGACACGGAGAGGTTGAACATGTAGGTATTACAGACTGGGTCAGGTTGAGACAGTTAGGTATTACAGACTGGGACAGGGAGAGGTTGAGACATGTAGGTATTACAGACTGGGTCAGGGAGAGGTTGAGACATGTAGGTATTACAGACTGGGACAGGGAGAGGTTGAGACATGTAGGTATTACAGACTGGGACAGGTTGATACATGTAGGTATTACAGACTGGGACAGGTTGATACATGTAGGTATTACAGACTGGGACAGGTTGATACATGTAGGTATTACAGACTGGGACAGGGAGAGGTTGAGACATGTAGGTATTACAGACTGGGACAGGTTGATACATGTAGGTATTACAGACTGGGTCAGGTTGAGACATGTAGGTATTACAGACTGGGTCAGGGAGAGGTTGAGACATGTAGGTATTACAGACTGGGACAGGGAGAGGTTGATACATGTAGGTATTACAGACTGGGACAGGGAGAGGTTGAGACATGTAGGTATTACAGACTGGGTCAGGGAGAGGTTGAGACATGTAGGTATTACAGACTGGGTCAGGGAGAGGTTGAGACATGTAGGTATTACAGACTGGGTCAGGGAGAGGGACAGGGAGAGGTTGAGACATGTAGGTATTACAGACTGGGTCAGGGAGAGGTTGAGACATGTAGGTATTACAGACTGGGTCAGGGAGAGGTTGAGACATGTAGGTATTACAGACTGGGACAGGGAGAGGTTGAGACATGTAGGTATTACAGACTGGGACAGGGAGGTTGATACATGTAGGTATTACAGACTGGGACAGGTTGATGTACATGGGACAGGGGACAGGTTGATACATGTAGGTATTACAGACTGGGACAGGGAGAGGTTGAGACATGTAGGTATTACAGACTGGGTCAGGGAGAGGTTGAGACATGTAGGTATTACAGACTGGGTCAGGGAGAGGTTGAGACATGTAGGTATTACAGACTGGGACAGGGAGAGGTTGAGACATGTAGGTATTACAGACTGGGTCAGGGAGAGGTTGAGACATGTAGGTATTACAGACTGGGACAGGGAGAGGTTGAGACATGTAGGTATTACAGACTGGGACAGGTTGATACATGTAGGTATTACAGACTGGGACAGGTTGATACATGTAGGTATTACAGACTGGGACAGGTTGATACATGTAGGTATTACAGACTGGGACAGGGAGAGGTTGAGACATGTAGGTATTACAGACTGGGACAGGTTGATACATGTAGGTATTACAGACTGGGTCAGGTTGAGACATGTAGGTATTACAGACTGGGTCAGGGAGAGGTTGAGACATGTAGGTATTACAGACTGGGACAGGGAGAGGTTGAGACATGTAGGTATTACAGACTGGGACAGGTTGAGACATGACAGACTGGGACAGGGAGAGGTTGAACATGTAGGTATTACAGACTGGGACAGGGAGAGGTTGAGACATGTAGGTATTACAGACTGGGACAGGGGTAGACTGGGTCAGGTTGAACATGTAGGTATTACAGACTGGGACAGGGAGAGGTTGAACATGTAGGTATTACAGACTGGGACAGGGAGAGGTTGAGACATGTAGGTATTACAGACTGGGACAGGGAGGGTTGAGACATGTAGGTATTACAGACTGGGACAGGGAGAGGTTGAGACATGTATGTATTACAGACTGGGACAGGGAGAGGTTGAGACATGTAGGTATTACAGACTGGGACAGGTTGAGACATGTAGGTATTACAGACTGGGACAGGTTGAGACATGTAGGTATTACAGACTGGGACAGGGAGAGGTTGAGACATGTAGGTATTACAGACTGGGACAGGGAGAGGTTGAGACATGTAGGTATTACAGACTGGGACAGGGAGAGGTTGACTGGGACAGGGACATGTAGACATGTAGGTATTACAGACTGGGACAGGGAGAGGGTGGACATGTAGGTATTACAGACTGGGACAGGAAGAGGTTGAGACATGTAGGTATTACAGACTGGGACAGGGAGAGGTTGAGACATGTAGGTATTACAGACTGGGACAGGGAAGGTTGAGACATGTAGGTATTACAGACTGGGACATGGGAGAGGTTGAGACATGTAGGTATTACAGACTGGGACAGGGAGAGGTTGAGACATGTAGGTATTACAGACTGGGACAGGGAGAGGTTGAACATGTAGGTATTACAGACTGGGACAGGGAGAGGTGGGTACAGGGGACAGAGGTTGAGACATGTAGGTATTACAGACTGGGACAGGGAGAGGTTGAGACATGGGACAGGGAGAGGTTAGGTATTACAGACTGGGACAGGGAGAGGTTGAGACATGTAGGTATTACAGACTGGGACAGGGGGAGGTTGACACATGTAGGTATTACAGACTGGGACAGGGAGAGACTGTTGAACATGTAGGTATTACAGACTGGGACAGGGAGAGGTTGAGACATGTAGGTATTACAGACTGGGACAGGGAGAGGTTGAACATGTAGGTATTACAGACTGGGTCAGGGAGAGGTTGAATATGTAGGTATTACAGACTGGGACAGGGAGAGGTTGAACATGTAGGTATTACAGACTGGGTCAGGTTGAGACAGGTAGGTATTACAGACTGGGACAGGGAGAGGTTGAGACATGTAGGTATTACAGACTGGGTCAGGGAGAGGTTGAGACATGTAGGTATTACAGACTGGGACAGGGAGAGGTTGAGACATGTAGGTATTACAGACTGGGACAGGTTGATACATGTAGGTATTACAGACTGGGACAGGTTGATACATGTAGGTATTACAGACTGGGACAGGTTGATACATGTAGGTATTACAGACTGGGTCAGGTTGAGACATGTAGGTATTACAGACTGGGACAGGTTGATTCATGTAGGTATTACAGACTGGGTCAGGTTGAGACATGTAGGTATTACAGACTGGGTCAGGGAGAGGTTGAGACATGTAGGTATTACAGACTGGGACAGGGAGAGGTTGAGACATGTAGGTATTACAGACTGGGACAGGGAGAGGTTGAGACATGTAGGTATTACAGACTGGGACAGGGAGAGGTTGAGGGGTATTACAGAGACATGGTAGGTGACAGACTGGGTCAGGGATTGTAGGTATTACAGACATGGGACAGGGAGAGGTGGGTCAGGGGACAGGGAGGTTGAGACATGTAGGTATTACAGACTGGGTCAGGGAGAGGTTGAGACATGTAGGTATTACAGACTGGGTCAGGGAGAGGTTGAGACATGTAGGTATTACAGACTGGGTATTACAGACTGGGACAGGTTGATACATGTAGGTATTACAGACTGGGACAGGTTGAGACATGTAGGTATTACAGACTGGGACAGGGAGAGGTTGAGACATGTAGGTATTACAGACTGGGACAGGGAGAGGTTGAGACATGTAGGTATTACAGACTGGGACAGGGAGAGGTTGAGACATGTAGGTATTACAGACTGGGACAGGGAGAGGTTGAGACATGTAGGTATTACAGACTGGGACAGGGAGAGGTTGAGACATGTACTGGGACAGGGAGAGGTTGAGACATGTAGGTATTACAGACTGGGACAGGGGATACATGTAGGTATTACAGACTGGGACAGGTTGATACATGTAGGTATTACAGACTGGGACAGGTTGATACATGTAGGTATTACAGACTGGGACAGGGAGAGGTTGAGACATGTAGGTATTACAGACTGGGACAGGTTGATACATGTAGGTATTACAGACTGGGTCAGGTTGAGACATGTAGGTATTACAGACTGGGTCAGAGACATGTAGGTATTACAGACTGGGACAGGGAGAGGTTGAGACATGTAGGTATTACAGACTGGGACAGGGAGAGGTTGAGACATGTAGGTATTACAGACTGGGACATGGGTAGAGGGACAGGGAGAGGTGAACATGTAGGTATTACAGACTGGGACAGGGAGAGGTTGAGACATGTAGGTATTACAGACTGGGTCAGGGAGAGGTTGAACATGTAGGTATTACAGACTGGGACAGGGAGAGGTTGAACATGTAGGTATTACAGACTGGGACAGGGAGAGGTTGAGACATGTAGGTATTACAGACTGGGACAGGTTGAGACATGTAGGTATTACAGACTGGGACAGGGAGAGGTTGAACATGTAGGTATTACAGACTGGGTCAGGGAGAGGTTGAGACATGTAGGTATTACAGACTGGGACAGGGAGAGGTTGAGACATGTAGGTATTACAGACTGGGACAGGGAGAGGTTGAGACATGTAGGTAGGTTGAGACAGACTGGGACAGGGAGAGGTTGAGACATGTAGGGGACAGGGAGAGGTTGATTACAGACTGGGACAGGGAGAGGTTGAGACATGTAGGTATTACAGACTGGGACAGGGAGAGGTTGAGACATGTAGTATTACAGACTGGGACAGGTTGAGACATGTAGGTATTACAGACTGGGACAGGGAGACATGTTATTACAGAGAGACATGTAGGTATTACAGACTGGGACAGGTTGAGACATGTAGGTATTACAGACTGGGACAGGAAGAGGTTGAGACATGTAGGTATTACAGACTGGGACAGGGAGAGGGTGGGACATGTAGGTATTACAGACTGGGACAGGGAGAGGTTGAGACATGTAGGTATTACAGACTGGGTCAGGGAGAGGTTGGGACATGTAGGTATTACAGACTGGGACAGGGAGAGGTTGAGACATGTAGGTATTACAGACTGGGACATGGAGAGGTTGAACATGTAGGTATTACAGACTGGGACAGGGAGAGGTTGAGACATGTAGGTATTACAGACTGGGACAGGGAGAGGTTGAACATGTAGGTATTACAGACTGGGACAGGGAGAGGTTGAACATGTAGGTATTACAGACTGGGTCAGGTTGAGACATGTAGGTATTACAGACTGGGTCAGGGGAGGTTGAGACATGTAGGTATTACAGACTGGGACAGGGAGAGGTTGAGACATGTAGGTATTACAGACTGGGACAGGGAGAGGTTGACATGTAGGTATTACAGACTGGGACAGGGAGAGGTTGAACATGTAGGTATTACAGACTGGGACAGGGAGAGGTTGAGACATGTAGGTATTACAGACTGGGACAGGGAGAGGTTGAGACATGTAGGTATTACAGACTGGGTCAGGGAGAGGTTGAATATGTAGGTATTACAGACTGGGACAGGGAGAGGTTGAACATGTAGGTATTACAGACTGGGTCAGGGAGAGGTTGAGACATGTAGGTATTACAGACTGGGACAGGGAGAGGTTGAGACATGTAGGTATTACAGACTGGGACAGGGAGAGGTTGAGACATGTAGGTATTACAGACTGGGACAGGGAGAGGTTGAGACATGTAGGTATTACAGACTGGGACAGGTTGATACATGTAGGTATTACAGACTGGGACAGGTTGATACATGTAGGTATTACAGACTGGGACAGGTTGATACATGTAGGTATTACAGACTGGGACAGGGTAGGTAGACTGGGACAGGTTGAGACATGTAGGTATTACAGACTGGGACAGGTTGAGACATGTAGGTATTACAGACTGGGTCAGGTTGAGACATGTAGGTATTACAGACTGGGTCAGGGAGAGGTTGAGACATGTAGGTATTACAGACTGGGACAGGGAGAGGTTGACTGGGACATGTAGGTATTACAGACTGGGACAGGGAGAGGTTGAGACATGTAGGTATTACAGACTGGGTCAGGGAGAGGTTGAGACATGTAGGTATTACAGACTGGGTCAGGGAGAGGTTGAGACATGTAGGTATTACAGACTGGGTCAGGGAGAGGTTGAGACATGTAGGTATTACAGACTGGGTCAGGGAGAGGTTGAGACATGTAGGTATTACAGACTGGGTCAGGGAGAGGTTGAGACATGTAGGTATTACAGACTGGGACAGGGAGAGGTTGAGACATGTAGGTATTACAGACTGGGTCAGGGAGAGGTTGAGACATGTAGGTATTACAGACTGGGACAGGGAGAGGTTGAGACATGTAGGTATTACAGACTGGGACAGGTGATACATGTAGGTATTACAGACTGGGACAGGTTGATACATGTAGGTATTACAGACTGGGACAGGTTGATACATGTAGGTATTACAGACTGGGACAGGGAGAGGGACAGGGAGAGGTTGAGACATGTAGGTATTACAGACTGGGACAGGTTGATACATGTAGGTATTACAGACTGGGTCAGGGAGAGGTTGAGACATGTAGGTATTACAGACTGGGACAGGGAGAGGTTGAGACATGTAGGTATTACAGACTGGGACAGGTTGAGAGGGTATGAGACATGTAGGTATTACAGACTGGGACAGGTTGAGACATGTAGGTATTACAGACTGGGACAGGGAGAGGTTGAGACATGTAGGTATTACAGACTGGGACAGGGAGAGGTTGAGACATGAACAGGTATTACAGACTGGGACAGGGAGAGGTTGAACATGTAGGTATTACAGACTGGGACAGGGAGAGGTTGAACATGGACTGGGACAGGGAGAGGTTGAGACATGTAGGTATTACAGACTGGGACAGGGAGAGACATGTAGGTATTACAGACTGGGACAGGGAGAGGTTGAACATGTAGGTATTACAGACTGGGTCAGGGAGAGGTTGAGACATGTAGGTATTACAGACTGGGACAGGGAGAGGTTGAGACATGTAGGTATTACAGACTGGGACAGGGAGAGGTTGAGACATGTAGGTATTACAGACTGGGACAGGGAGAGGTTGAGACATGTATGTATTACAGACTGGGTCAGGTTGAGACAGGTAGGTATTACAGACTGGGACAGGTTGAGACAGGTAGGTATTACAGACTGGGACAGGTTCAGACATGTAGGTATTACAGACTGGGACAGGGAGAGGTTGAGACATGTAGGTATTACAGACTGGGACAGGGAGAGGTTGAGACATGTAGGTATTACAGACTGGGACAGGGAGAGGTTGAGACATGTAGGTATTACAGACTGGGACAGGGAGAGGTTGAACATGTAGGTATTACAGACTGGGTCAGGTTGAGACATGTAGGTATTACAGACTGGGTCAGGGAGAGGTTGAGACATGTAGGTATTACAGACTGGGTCAGGGTAGAGGGACAGAGACATGTAGGTATTACAGACTGGGACAGGGAGGTTGACACATGTAGGTATTACAGACTGGGACAGGGAGAGGTTGAGACATGTAGGTATTACAGACTGGGACAGGGAGAGGTTGAACATGTAGGTATTACAGACTGGGTCAGGGAGAGGTTGAATATGTAGGTATTACAGACTGGGACAGGGAGAGGTTGAACATGTAGGTATTACAGACTGGGTCAGGTTGAGACATGTAGGTATTACAGACTGGGACAGGGAGAGGTTGAGACATGTAGGTATTACAGACTGGGTCAGGGAGAGGTTGAGACATGTAGGTATTACAGACTGGGACAGGTTGAGAGGTAGAGGTGGGACAGGTTGATGAGACATGTAGGTATTACAGACTGGGACAGGTTGATACATGTAGGTATTACAGACTGGGTCAGGTTGAGACATGTAGGTATTACAGACTGGGGGAGAGGTTGAGGGTATTACAGAGAGGTTGAGACATGTAGGTATTACAGACTGGGACAGGGAGAGGTTGAGACATGTAGGTATTACAGACTGGGTCAGGGAGAGGTTGAGACATGTAGGTATTACAGACTGGGTCAGAGACATGTAGGTATTACAGACTGGGTCAGGGAGAGGTTGAGACATGTAGGTATTACAGACTGGGTCAGGGAGAGGTTGAGACATGTAGGTATTACAGACTGGGTCAGGGAGAGGTTGAGACATGTAGGTATTACAGACTGGGACAGGTTGAGACATGTAGGTATTACAGACTGGGACAGGTTGAACATGTAGGTATTACAGACTGGGACAGGGACAGGTCGAACATTTTAGTGAATACACTTGCCAGCTGGTCAGCACATTCTCTGAGTGGAGGTCCTGGTAATCAGGTTAATGGTTGTGTTAAGTGACAGCAAACATTTGTGCAATACTTATAATCTTACAGTTTAGCTCCCATTGTTCTGCAGTAACAGATTTAGCCCTGAATGCTGTTTGGACGAAAGCCATTGTTTGACAAAATAAATATTTTTACTGTTCTAATTCTGTTGGTAACCAGTTTGAAATAGCAATAAGGCACCTCTGGGCCTTGCTACTTGAACGGTGCAGTTAGTATGTTGGTGTACATCAGCTTTATGAGCCTACATGGGGGATGATCCTGTCTCTAGGTTACATGGGGGATGATCCTGTCTCTAGGTTACATGGGGGATGATCCTGTCTCTAGGTTACATGGGGATGATCCTGTCTCTAGGTTACATGGGGGATGATCCTGTCTCTAGGTTACATGGGGGATGAATGTGTCTCTAGGTTACATGGGGGATGATCCTGTCTCTAGGTTACATGGGGGATGATCCTGTCTCTAGGTTACATGGGGATGATCCTGTCTCTAGGTTACATGGGGGATGATCCTGTCTCTAGGTTACATGGGGATGATCCTGTCTCTAGGTTACATGGGGGATGATGGCCTGTCTCTAGGTTACATGGGGGATGATCCTGTCTCTAGGTTACATGGGGGATGATCATGTCTCTAGGTTACATGGGGGATGATCCTGTCTCTAGGTTACATGGGGGATGATCCTGTCTCTAGGTTACATGGGGGATGATCGTGTCTCTAGGTTACATGGGGGATGATCCTGTCTCTAGGTTACATGGGGGATGATCCTGTCTCTAGGTTACATGGGGATGATCCTGTCTCTAGGTTACATGGGGATGATCCTGTCTCTAGGTTACATGGGGGATGATCATGTCTCTAGGTTACATGGGGGATGATCTAGGTGTCTCTAGGTTACATGGGGGATGATCCTGTCTCTAGGTTACATGGGGGATGATCCTGTCTCTAGGTTACATTTGGGATGATCCTGTCTCTAGGTTATATGGGGATGATCATGTCTCTAGGTTACATGGGGGATGATCCTGTCTCTAGGTTACATGGGGGATGATCCTGTCTCTAGGTTACATGGGGGATGATCATGTCTCTAGGTTACATGGGGGATGATCATGTCTCTAGGTTACATGGGGGATGATCATGTCTCTAGGTTACATGGGGGATGATCATGTCTCTAGGTTACATGGGGGATGATCATGTCTCTAGGTTACATGGGGGATGATCATGTCTCTAGGTTACATGGGGGATGATCATGTCTCTAGGTTACATGGGGGATGATCATGTCTCTAGGTTACATTGGGGATGATCATGTCTCTAGGTTACATGGGGGATGATCATGTCTCTAGGTTACATGGGGGATGATCATGTCTCTAGGTTACATGGGGGATGATCATGTCTCTAGGTTACATGAGGGATGATCATGTCTCTAGGTTACATGGGGGATGATCCTGTCTCTAGGTTACATGGGGGATGATCATGTCTCTAGGTTACATGGGGGATGATCATGTCTCTAGGTTACAAGGGGATGATCCTGTCTCTAGGTTACATGGGGGATGATCCTGTCTCTAGGTTACATGGGGGATGATCCTGTCTCTAGGTTACATGGGGGATGATCCTGTCTCTAGGTTACATGGGGGATGATCCTGTCTCTAGGTTACATGGGGATGATTGTGTCTCTAGGTTACATGGGGATGATTGTGTATCTAGGTTACATGGGGGATGATCGTGTCTCTAGGTTACATGGGGATGATCCTGTCTCTAGGTTACATGGGGGATGATCATGTCTCTAGGTTACATGGGGGATGATCCTGTCTCTAGGTTACATGGGGGATGATCCTGTCTCTAGGTTACATGGGGGATGATCCTGTCTCTAGGTTACATGGGGATGATTGTGTCTCTAGGTTACATGGGGGATGATCGTGTCTCTAGGTTACATGGGGGATGATCGTGTCTCTAGGTTATGATCGTGTCTCTAGGTTACATGGGGGATGATCCTGTCTCTAGGTTACATGGGGGATGATCCTGTCTCTAGGTTACATGGGGGATGATCATGTCTCTAGGTTACATGGGGGATGATCATGTCTCTAGGTTACATGGGGGATGATCGTGTCTCTAGGTTACATGGGGATGATCATGTCTCTAGGTTACATGGGGGATGATCATGTCTCTAGGTTACATGGGGGATGATCATGTCTCTAGGTTACATGGGGGATGATCATGTCTCTAGGTTACATGAGGGATGATCATGTCTCTAGGTTACATGGGGGATGATCCTGTCTCTAGGTTACATGGGGGATGATCATGTCTCTAGGTTACATGGGGGATGATCATGTCTCTAGGTTACAAGGGGATGATCCTGTCTCTAGGTTACATGGGGGATGATCCTGTCTCTAGGTTACATGGGGATGATCCTGTCTCTAGGTTACATGGGGGATGATCCTGTCTCTAGGTTACATGGGGGATGATCCTGTCTCTAGGTTACATGGGGATGATTGTGTCTCTAGGTTACATGGGGGATGATCATGTCTCTAGGTTACAAGGGGGATGATCCTGTCTCTAGGTTACATGGGGATGATCCTGTCTCTAGGTTACATGGGGGATGATCCTGTCTCTAGGTTACATGGGGGATGAATGTGTCTCTAGGTTACATGGGGGATGATCCTGTCTCTAGGTTACATGGGGGATGATCCTGTCTCTAGGTTACATGGGGATGATCCTGTCTCTAGGTTACATGGGGGATGATCCTGTCTCTAGGTTACATGGGGATGATCCTGTCTCTAGGTTACATGGGGTGATGATGGCGTCTCTAGGTTACATGGGGATGATCCTGTCTCTAGGTTACATGGGGGATGATCATGTCTCTAGGTTACATGGGGGATCCTGTCTCTAGGTTACATGGGGGATGATCCTGTCTCTAGGTTACATGGGGGATGATCGTGTCTCTAGGTTACATGGGGGATGATCCTGTCTCTAGGTTACATGGGGGATGATCCTGTCTCTAGGTTACATGGGGGATGATCCTGTCTCTAGGTTACATGGGGGATGATCCTGTCTCTAGGTTACATGGGGGATGATCATGTCTCTAGGTTACATGGGGATGATCGTGTCTCTAGGTTACATGGGGGATGATCCTGTCTCTAGGTTACATGGGGGATGATCCTGTCTCTAGGTTACATTTGGGATGATCCTGTCTCTAGGTTATATGGGGGATGATCATGTCTCTAGGTTACATGGGGGATGATCCTGTCTCTAGGTTACATGGGGGATGATCCTGTCTCTAGGTTACATGGGGGATGATCATGTCTCTAGGTTACATGGGGGATTATCATGTCTCTAGGTTACATGGGGATGATCATGTCTCTAGGTTACATGATGATCATGTCTCTAGGTTACATGGGGGATGATCATGTCTCTAGGTTACATGGGGATGATCATGTCTCTAGGTTACATGGGGGATGATCATGTCTCTAGGTTACATGGGGGTTATGATCGTGTCTCTAGGTTACATTGGGGATGATCATGTCTCTAGGTTACATGATGATCATGTCTCTAGGTTACATGGGGGATGATCATGTCTCTAGGTTACATGGGGGATGATCATGTCTCTAGGTTACATGAGGGATGATCATGTCTCTAGGTTACATGGGGGATGATCCTGTCTCTAGGTTACATGGGGGATGATCATGTCTCTAGGTTACATGGGGGATGATCATGTCTCTAGGTTATGATCCTGTCTCTAGGTTACATGGGGGATGATCCTGTCTCTAGGTTACATGGGGGTGATCCTGTCTCTAGGTTATGGGGATGATCCTGTCTCTAGGTTATGGGGGATGATCCTGTCTCTAGGTTACATGGGGATGATTGTGTCTCTAGGTTACATGGGGGATGATTGTGTATCTAGGTTACATGGGGGATGATCGTGTCTCTAGGTTACATGGGGGATGATCCTGTCTCTAGGTTACATGGGGGATGATCATGTCTCTAGGTTACATGGGGATGATCGTGTCTCTAGGTTACATGGGGGATGATCCTGTCTCTAGGTTACATGGGGGATGATCCTGTCTCTAGGTTACATGGGGATGATTGTGTCTCTAGGTTACATGGGGGATGATCGTGTCTCTAGGTTACATGGGGGATGATCGTGTCTCTAGGTTATGATCGTGTCTCTAGGTTATGATGGGGTCTCTAGGTTATGATCCTGTCTCTAGGTTACATGGGGGATGATTGTGTCTCTAGGTTACATGGGGGATGATCGTGTCTCTAGGTTATGATGGGGGATGATGATCGTGTCTCTAGGTTACATTGGGGATGATCCTGTCTCTAGGTTATGGGGGATGATGATCGTGTCTCTAGGTTATGGGGGATGATCGTGTCTCTAGGTTATGATCGTGTCTCTAGGTTATGGGGTCTCTAGGATGATCGTGTCTCTAGGTTATGATCGTGTCTCTAGGTTATGGGGGATGATCGTGTCTCTAGGTTATGATCGTGTCTCTAGGTTATGATCGTGTCTCTAGGTTACATGGGGGTTATGATCGTGTCTCTAGGTTATGATCGTGTCTCTAGGTTATGATCGTGTCTCTAGGTTATGATCGTGTCTCTAGGTTATGATCGTGTCTCTAGGTTATGATCGTGTCTCTAGGTTATGGGGATGATCGTGTCTCTAGGTTATGATCGTGTCTCTAGGTTATGATCGTGTCTCTAGGTTATGATCGTGTCTCTAGGTTATGATCGTGTCTCTAGGTTATGATCGTGTCTCTAGGTTATGATCGTGTCTCTAGGTTATGATGGGGGTTATGATCATGTCTCTAGGTTATGATCGTGTCTCTAGGTTATGATCGTGTCTCTAGGTTATGATCGTGTCTCTAGGTTATGATCGTGTCTCTAGGTTATGATCGTGTCTCTAGGTTATGATCGTGTCTCTAGGTTATGATCATGTCTCTAGGTTATGATCATGTCTCTAGGTTATGATCGTGTCTCTAGGTTATGATCGTGTCTCTAGGTTATGATCGTGTCTCTAGGTTATGATCGTGTCTCTAGGTTATGATCGTGTCTCTAGGTTATGATCGTGTCCCTAGGTTATGATCGTGTCTCTAGGTTACATGGGGGATGATCGTGTCTCTAGGTTATGATCGTGTCTCTAGGTTACATGGGGTCTCTAGGTTATGATCATGTCTCTAGGTTATGATCGTGTCTCTAGGTTACATGGGGGATGATCGTGTCTCTAGGTTATGATCGTGTCTCTAGGTGATCGTGTCTCTAGGTTATGATCTAGGTTATGATCGTGTCTCTAGGTTATGATCGTGTCTCTAGGTTATGATCCTGTCTCTAGGTTATGATCCTGTCTCTAGGTTATGATCGTGTCTCTAGGTTATGATCGTGTCTCTAGGTTATGATCGTGTCTCTAGGTTATGATCGTGTCTCTAGGTTATGATCGTGTCTCTAGGTTATGATCGTGTCTCTAGGTTATGATCCTGTCTCTAGGTTATGATCGTGTCTCTAGGTTATGATCGTGTCTCTAGGTTATGATCGTGTCTCTAGGTTATGATCGTGTCTCTAGGTTATGATCCTGTCTCTAGGTTATGATCATGTCTCTAGGTTATGATCGTGTCTCTAGGTTATGATCGTGTCTCTCTCTCACTGCACTCCTCTGAGAGGGAGAGAGAATCACATTGTTCACCTTCAGAGCCTCTCCAGAGAGGTTCATGTATCTCAGTTTTGAAGGACAGTTCACATCGGTGAAGTATGAGTTTATTGAGAGAATGATCATCTGACTGTCTATTCGTAAGTCTGTTTGTGTCTAGCTAGTCACAGTGGATGAGACACTAGGTTTTACTCCGTTCTTCTCTATATTGGACTCCACTAGTTCATCAGTAACACAGATATCCCTCTATTTGGACATGGGAGCTGGGAGGACCTGGTGTCGATGTTGGGTCATTTTCCATCCATTTGATCTCCTTTCACTGCCAGTGGACTCTCTCATTGAACACACCACACAATGTCGATGTTAAACTTGTGTGTGTGTGTGTGTGTGTGCGCGTGTGTGTGTGTATAGTATTATCGGATACACCACCCCATTTACGAAAATGTCTCGCTCCGTGGCTGTGGATTGCTATATAAAGCAGGCATCGAGGCATTCAGTTACTGTTTCATTGAACGTTGGACCGAAACGACTTTGAGCGTGGTATGATCGTCTGTGATCGTCTGTGATCGTCTGTGATCGTCTGTGTCAGCCACGCCGGATCATAGATCCAGGTTTACAAAGAATGATGCGACAAAACGAAAACATCCAGTCAGCGGCAGTCCTGTAGGGGAAAGCAACTCGTTGATGAGAGAGGTGGAAGGAGAATGGAAAGAATCGTGCAAGATAACAGGAAGGGGTCACAAAGATAAATGAGGTCGCAGTCCAACAGTGTTGTGCCGATCAGCTTCTCAGGGAACGCTCAAACTCGGCGATCCTTGTCATGTCATCCTTGTCATGGGGCGGCAGGATAGCCTAGTGGTTAGAGCGTTGGACTAGTAACCGGAAGGTTGCAAGTTCAAATCCCCGAGCTGACAATGTACAAAATCTGTCGTTCTGCCCCTGAACAGGCAGTTAACTCACTGTTCCTAGGCCGTCATTGAAAATAAGAATTTGTTCTTAACTGACTTGCTTAGTTAAATAAATAAAAAATAGATGGGCTATTGCAGCGGATGACCACTCTGGCAAGAGTCAGGATTTGACGTGGTGTTGGTATACTGGTGTGGGGAATATTTTCCTGGCACATGTTTGTGTCCCTTGATAACAATTGAGCGACATATTTTTCCCAACACCTTGTAGCATCAACGCCACAAAGAATTCAGGGTGTTCTGGAGGCAAAGAGGGTTCCCGACCCCGGGACTAGATGGTGTACCTAATAAACTGTCTGGTCGCTGTCTTTAACATCACAAAACGAACAAAAAATAAATTGTTTCTCTTAATTTAAAAAAGAAACAGAAGTCTGTTAATTCCGACGGTATGTTTTTTGGCTGTCAGTGAAAATCCAAGGTGATTCATTGTGTTACAATGAATATTGTTCTTATATTATAGACATCCGTGGTAAATGACCGATGGTGTCTTTTTAAGGAAGTTTGTGTGTACGGTATGTGTGTGTGTGTGTGTACGGTTTGTGTCTACGTTGTGTGTGTGTGTGTGTGGTGCGTGATTAACTGTCACAGCTACTGTATGCTTTGTGGTCAACTCCACCCGAGGATGCCAGAGAGTTTCCACAGAGTCTGTGGTTTCTCTCTCACTAGGCATACAACCATAGGAAGTAAGTATTGTGACAGTCAGACAATGCAACCAAAACCAAACACAGTCACCAACACTCTGTTGACTTTGTGACACCAGATGCACTCATCAGGCTCTTGTTTTCACTCAAACCTGACTTAAGGATTGGTCTGGTTTTTTTGCTGATGTGTGTACAGTACACACACACACACACACACACACACACACACACACACACACACACACACACACACACACACACACACACACACACACACACACACACACACACACACACACACACACACACACACACACACACATAATATCCCTACATGACATCTTGACGGTAGCCTCCTATTGACCCTCCTCACTGAATTGATTTCTGGGGGATTTTTCAGATACAAAGCCATGAGAAGGAAATTGCTCATATCCTGTTCGTAGCTGTGGAAGAAGTATCTTGTAACACAACTGTCAGTTGACCCACATTACTGGCCAGGAAAGACTGAGGCCTTGACAGAATAATATCTTGGTTTATCTATGTATGTAGAGACGGGTTGTTCCCCCTCCGGGTGCCATGTCTGGTCTGAAAATAATGCTCGGCCCTGTTTCTTTACGAAGTCAGGGGTTCTGTCTAATCTTTATCCTGTTCAGAACCTGTGTCCTGTGTTCTGTTAATGCCTCTGGCTGTGTGTGTGGCTCAGTAGTGCCTGAGAATGTGATTGTAGTGCCTGAGAATGTGATTGTAGTGCCTGAGAATGTGATTGTAGTGCCTGAGAATGTGATTGTAGTGCCTGAGAATGTGATTGTAGTGCCTGGATGAATGATGTGATTTTTTTAAATGTCACCTTTATTTAACCAGGTAGGTCAGTTGAGAACAAGTTCTCATTTACAACTGCGACCTGGCCAAGATAAAGCAAAGCAGTTCGACCCAAATAACAACAGAGTTACACATGAAGTAAATGATATCCTGATGTGTAGTGGCTGTGTCTCTGTGTAAATGGTCTCCTCTGTGGTGTGTGTCTCTTTGTAAATGGTCTCCTCTGTGGTGTCTCTGTGTAAATGGTCTCCAGTGTGGTGTGTCTCTGTGTAAATGGTCTCCTCTGTGGTGTCTCTGTGTAAATGGTCTCCAGTGTGGTGTCTCTGTGTAAATGGTCTCCAGTGTGGTGTGTCTCTGTGTAAATGGTCTCCAGTGTGGTGTGTGTCTGTGTAAATGGTCTCCTCTGTGGTGTCTCTGTGTAAATGGTCTCCTCTGTGGTGTGTGTCTCTGTGTAAATGGTCTCCAGTGTGGTGTGTGTCTCTGTGTAAATGGTCTCCAGTGTGGTGTGTCTCTGTGTAAATGGTCTCCTCTGTGGTGTCTCTGTGTAAATGGTCTCCAGTGTGGTGTGTCTCTGTGTAAATGGCCTCCTCTGTGGTGTCTCTGTGTAAATGGTCTCCAGTGTGGTGTGTTTCTGTGTAAATGGTCTCCAGTGTGGTGTGTCTCTGTGTAAATGGTCTCCTCTGTGGTGTGTGTCTCTGTGTAAATGGTCTCCAGTGTGGTGTGTGTCTCTGTGTAAATGGCCTCCTCTGTGGTGTTTCTGTGTAAATGGTCTCCAGTGTGGTGTCTCTGTGTAAATGGTCTCCAGTGTGGTGTGTGTCTCTGTAAATGGTCCCCTCTGTGGTGTCTCTGTGTAAATGGTCTCCTCTGTGGTGTGTGTCTCTGTGTAAATGGTCTCCAGTGTGGTGTGTCTCTGTGTAAATGGTCTCCAGTGTGGTGTGTCTCTGTGTAAATGGTCTCCTCTGTGGTGTCTCTGTGTAAATGGTCTCCAGTGTGGTGTGTCTCTGTGTAAATGGCCTCCTCTGTGGTGTCTCTGTGTAAATGGTCTCCAGTGTGGTGTGTTTCTGTGTAAATGGTCTCCAGTGTGGTGTGTCTCTGTGTAAATGGTCTCCTCTGTGGTGTGTGTCTCTGTGTAAATGGTCTCCAGTGTGGTGTGTGTCTCTGTGTAAATGGCCTCCTCTGTGGTGTCTCTGTGTAAATGGTCTCCAGTGTGGTGTCTCTGTGTAAATGGTCTCCAGTGTGGTGTGTGTCTCTGTGTAAATGGTTTCCAGTGTGGTGTCTCTTTGTAAATGGTCTCCAGTGTGGTGTCTCTGTAAATGGTCTCCAGTGTGGTGTGTTTCTGTGTAAATGGTCTCCAGTGTGGTGTCTCTGTGTAAATGGTCTCCAGTGTGGTGTCTCTGTGTAAATGGTCTCCAGTGTGGTGTGTGTCTCTGTGTAAATGGTCTCCTCTGTGGTGTCTCTTTGTAAATGGTCTCCAGTGTGGTGTCTCTGTGTAAATGGTCTCCAGTGTGGTGTCTCTGTGTAAATGGTCTCCAGTGTGGTGTGTTTCTGTGTAAATGGTCTCCAGTGTGGTGTGTGTCTCTGTGTAAATGGTCTCCTCTGTGGTGTCTCTGTGTAAATGGTCTCCAGTGTGGTGTGTCTCTGTGTAAATGGTCTCCAGTGTGGTGTGTTTCTGTGTAAATGGTCTCCAGTGTGGTGTGTGTCTCTGTGTAAATGGTCTCCTCTATGGTGTCTCTGTGTAAATGGTCTCCAGTGTGGTGTGTCTCTGTGTAAATGGTCTCCAGTGTGGTGTGTTTCTGTGTAAATGGTCTCCAGTGTGGTGTGTCTCTGTGTAAATGGTCTCCTCTGTGGTGTCTCTGTGTAAATGGTCTCCCGTGTGGTGTGTGTCTCTGTGTAAATGGTCTCCAGTGTGGTGTGTCTCTGTGTAAATGGTCTCCTCTGTGGTGTCTCTGTGTAAATGGTCTCCTCTGTGGTGTCTCTGTGTAAATGGTCTCCTCTGTGGTGTGTGTCTCTGTGTAAATGGTCTCCAGTGTGGTGTGTCTCTGTGTAAATGGTCTCCTCTGTGGTGTCTCTGTGTAAATGGTCTCCAGTGTGGTGTGTCTCTGTGTAAATGGTCTCCTCTGTGGTGTGTGTCTCTGTGTAAATGGTCTCCCGTGTGGTGTGTGTCTCTGTGTAAATGGTCTCCAGTGTGGTGTGTCTCTGTGTAAATGGTCTCCTCTGTGGTGTCTCTGTGTAAATGGTCTCCTCTGTGGTGTCTCTGTGTAAATGGTCTCCTCTGTCTCTGTGTAAATGGTCTCCAGTGTGGTGTGTCTCTGTGTAAATGGTCTCCTCTGTGGTGTCTCTGTGTAAATGGTCTCCAGTGTGGTGTGTCTCTGTGTAAATGGTCTCCTCTGTGGTGTGTGTCTCTGTGTAAATGGTCTCCTCTGTGGTGTGTGTCTCTGTGTAAATGGTCTCCAGTGTGGTGTGTGTCTCTGTGTAAATGGTCTCCAGTGTGGTGTGTGTCTCTGTGTAAATGGTCTCCAGTGTGGTGTCTCTGTGTAAATGGTCTCCAGTGTGGTGTCTCTGTGTAAATGGTCTCCAGTGTGGTGTGTTTCTGTGTAAATGGTTTCCAGTGTGGTGTGTCTCTGTGTAAATGGTCTCTTGTGTGGGGTGTCTCTGTCTAAATGGCCTCCAATCTTGGCGACCCCAGCTTTGACAGGAAGGAAGGGCGGCTCCGACTGAGACTTCCTCTCCTGCTGGCTGACTCTGTGTGGAGCCATGTGTTGCTCTCTTCTCTCTCTCTCTGCCATGTGTTGCTCTCGTCCCTTTCCCCTGCCTCCGTCTGTCTCTCTCTCGCTCTCCCTTTCTCTCTCCCTCTCTCTCGCTCTCCCTCTCTCCATATCTCTCTTGGTTCCCTCTCTCTCTATCGCTCTCCCTTTCTCTCTCTCCCTCTCTCTCGCTCTCTCTCTCTCTCTCACTCTCCCTTTCTCTCTCTCCCTCTCTCTCGCTCTCCCTTTCTCTCTCTCCCTCTCTCTCGCTCTCCCTCTCTCCACATCTCTTTTGGTTCCCTCTCTCTCTCTCTCTTTTTTGGTTCCGTCTCTATCTCTCTTTTGGTTCCCTCTCTCTCTCTCTTGGTTCCCTCTCTCTCTCGCTCTCCCTTTCTCTCTCTCCCCTCTCTCGCTCTCCCTTTCTCTCTCTCCCTCTCTCTCGCTCTCCCTCTCTCCATATCTCTCTTGGTTCCCTCTCTCTCTATCGCTCTCCCTTTCTCTCTCTCCCTCTCTCTCGCTCTCTCTCTTTCTCTCTCTCTCGCTCTCCCTTTCTCTCTCTCCCTCTCTCTCGCTCTCCCTCTCTCCACATCTCTCTTGGTTCCCTCTCTCTCTCTCTCTCTCTTGGTTCCCTCTCTCTCTCTCTCTCTCCCTCTTTCTTTCTCTCTTGCTCCTCCATTGTCCTCCTCCGTTCTCCTCAACTTCTCACCCTCAACCACAGCCTCTCCCCAAGGGTACCTAAGGACATTTGGACTAGTCAGGATGTGTTGCAGCTCAAAGTTCAGGTCATCTCGGTACTAGCAGCTTTATTGTTGTCTGGCTCCGTTAGATATCGCTGTCTGGGTCCTGTCTGGGTCAAACCATGTCAACAGTGCAACACAATATGGAGAAATGCATAGACCACGTCCAATACAAGCATATCTCTGTGTTGCTGAAACGGGCCTGTAAGTCAGTGACCAGCAACAACAAACAGTTACATCCCTAATGAATGTTTGAGTTTATTTTATTTTTTACAGGGACAGTGCACAGGAATCAACGTTTCAGTAAAAGTGCCGGTTTTAGCCAGCCGGCTAATTTTCAACCGCAGTCCCTGGGCAGGTTATTAAAAACAATTACAATATAGACAATAGCAACATAGGACAAGCAAGACGTAGCATACAGACAGAACAACATAGAACAAGCAAGACGTAGCATACAGACAGAGCAACATAGAACAAGCAAGACGTAGCATACAGACAGAACAACATAGAACAAGCAAGACGTAGCATACAGACAGAACAACATAGAACAAGCAAGACGTAGCATACAGACAGAACAACATAGAACAAGCAAGACGTAGCATACAGACAGAACAACATAGAACAAGCAAGACATAGCATACAGACAGAGCAACATAGAACAAGCAAGACGTAAGCATACAGACAGAACAACATAGAACAAGCAAGACGTAGCATACAGACAGAGCAACATAGAACAAAAAGCAGCAAGACAAAATTCATAAAAGCAACAGTGTATCCACACCTCACAAGCTACAGACAACATGGAAAGCGGCAACACACAGCTAGGGACCATGTTCACAAATCTGATTGACCTTTAGCCATGTCTTCAAGCATTTTGTGAAAGTGTGATATGTGGTGCAGTTATGTGTGTCTGATGGCAGTGTATTCCAGACATGGGGATGTAATGAGTCCTTCTCCATGTCCTGTAATTATTCAGTGTGAATGTAAAGGGTAAATGTTTCTAGTTTTGTGATTGATCTTGTTGGAGGCCATCTTTGGAATGTGTGTATTGAATGATTTGAAGTCATTGAATGTTTCTGGGGAGCATAGAAGCACTTGAGACAGAGAACAGACAGCAAAGAGGAAAGAATTAATGAGGAGAGGAGAGGAGGCGTGTGACTGGTTTGATATCCCTGTCTCAGGCAGACTAGTGTCTCAGGCAGACTAGTGTCTCAGGCAGACTAGTGTCTCAGGCAGACTAGTGTCTCAGGCAGACTAGTGTCTCAGGCAGACTAGTGTCTCAGGCAGACTAGTGTCTCAGGCAGACTATAATGTCTCAGGCAGACTAGTGTCTCAGGCAGACTAGTGTCTCAGGCAGACTATAATGTCTCAGGCAGACTAGTGTCTCTGGCAGACTAGTGTCTCAGGCAGACTATAATGTCTCAGGCAGACTAGTGTCTCAGGCAGACTAGTGTCTCAGGCAGACTAGTGTCTCAGGCAGACTATAATGTCTCTGGCAGACTAGTGTCTCTGGCAGACTAGTGTCTCTGGCAGACTAGTGTCTCAGGCAGACTAGTGTCTCAGGCAGACTAGTGTCTCAGGCAGACTAGTGTCTCAGGCAGACTATAATGTCTCAGGCAGACTAGTGTCTCAGGCAGACTATAATGTCTCAGGCAGACTAGTGTCTCAGGCAGACTATAATGTCTCAGGCAGACTATAATGTCTCTGGCAGACTAGTGTCTCTGGCAGACTAGTGTCTCAGGCAGACTAGTGTCTCAGGCAGACTATAATGTCTCAGGCAGACTAGTGTCTCAGGCAGACTATAATGTCTCAGGCAGACTAGTGTCTCAGGCAGGCAGACTAGTGTCTCAGGCAGACTAGTGTCTCAGGCAGACTAGTGTCTCAGGCAGACTATAATGTCTCAGGCAGACTAGTGTCTCTGGCAGACTAGTGTCTCAGGCAGACTAGTGTCTCAGGCAGACTATAATGTCTCAGGCAGACTAGTGTCTCAGGGAGACTAGTGTCTCAGGCAGACTAGTGTCTTAGGCAGACTATAATGTCTCAGGCAGACTATAAGTCTCAGGCAGACTAGTGTCTCAGGCAGACTAGTGTCTCAGGCAGACTATAATGTCTCAGGCAGACTAGTGTCTCAGGCAGACTAGTGTCTCAGGCAGACTATAATGTCTCAGGCAGACTAGTGTCTCAGGCAGACTAGTGTCTCAGGCAGACTAATGTCTCTGGCAGACTGTCTCAGGCAGACTAGTGTCTCAGGCAGACTAGTGTCTCAGGCAGACTAGTATCTCAGGCAGACTAACATGACTCAGGCAGACTAGTGTCTTAGGCAGACTAGTGTCTCAGGCAGACTAATGTCTCTGGCAGACTGTCTCAGGTAGACTAGTGTCTCAGGCAGACTATAAGTCTCAGGCAGACTAGTGTCTCAGGCAGACTAATGTCTCTGGCAGACTGTCTCAGGCAGACTAATGCCATTAGTGTCACTGTGCAGGCAGAGCATATGATAGTTATTATTACTGCTCTTTATTTATTTACACACATACACACACACACTCACACACATACACACACACACACACACACACACACACACACACACACACACACACACACACACACACACACACACACACACACACACACACACACACACACACACACACACACACACACACACACACACACACACACACATACACATACATACAGTTGAAGTCGGAAGTTTACATGCACCTTAGCCAAAAACATTTAAACTCAGTTTTTCACAATTCCTGACATTTAATCCTAGTAAAAATTTCCTGTCTTAGGCTAGTTAGGATCACCATTTTTAAGAATGTGAAATGTCAGAAAATAGAAGAGAGAATGATTTATTTCAGCTTTTATTTCTTTCATCACATTCCCAATGGGTCAGAAGTTTACATACACTCAATCAGTATTTGGTAACAATGCCTTTAAATTGTTTAACTTGGGTCAAACGTTTCGGGTAGCCTTCCACAAGCTTCCCACAATAAGTTGGGTGAATTTTGGCCCGTTCCTCCTGACAGAGCTGGTGTAACTGAGTCAGGTTTGTAGGCCTCCTTGCTTTCACATGCTTTTTCAGTTCTGCCCACAAATGTTCTATAGGATTGAGGTCAGGGCTTTGTGATGGCCACTCCAATACCTTCACTTTGTTGTCCTTAAGCCATTTTGCCACAACTTTGGAAGTATGCTTGGTGTCATTGTCCATTTGGAAGACCCATTAGTGACCAAGCCTTAACTTCCTGACTGAAGCACCCCCACAACATGATGCTGCCACCCCCATGCTTCACGGTTGGGATGGTGTTCTTCGGCTTGCAATCCTCCCCCTTTTCCTCCAAACATAACGATGGTCATTATGGCAAAACAGTTCTACTTTCGTTTCTTCAGACCAGAGGACATTTCTCCATGTGCAGTTGCAAACCGTAGTCTGGCTTTTTTATGGTGGTTTTGGAGCAGTGGCTTCTCCCTTGCTGAGCGGCCTTTCAGGTTATGTCGATATAGGACTCGTTTCACTGGGGATATAGATACTTTGTACCTGTTTCCTATAGCATCTTTACAAGGTCTTTTGCTGTTGTTCTGGGATTGATGTTCACTTTTTGCACCAAAGTACGTTCATCTCTAGGAGACAGGACGCGTCTTCTTCCTGAGCGGTATGACGGCTGCATGGTCCCATGGTGTTTATACTTGCGTACTATTGTTTGTACAGATGAACGTGGTACCTTCAGTCGTTTGAAAATTCCCACTTATTGTGGCAAGCTTGTGGAAGGCTACCCGAAACGTTTGACCCAGGTTAAACAATTTGAAGAAATGCTACCAAATACTAATTGAGTGTATGTAAACTTCTCACCCACTGGGAATTTGATGAAAGAAATAAAAGCTGAAATAAAGAATTATCTTGTAACGGCTCTCGTCTGTAGAATGAAGAATGGACCAAGGCGCAGCATGGTAGGCATACATCGTAATTTTATTGACGACAATAACAATGACAACAAAAAAAAGAAAGGGCACAGTTCTGTCAAGCTCAGATACTAAACAGAAAACAAGATTCCACAAAACCCAAAAGGAACATGACAACTTATATATGATCCCCAATCAGATACAACGATAGACTCTGATTGGGAACCACACTCTGCCAAAAGCAAAGAAATAGAAAACAGACTTTCCCACCCGAGTTACACCCTGACCTAACCAAACATAGAGAATAATAAGGATCTCTAAGGTCAGGGTGTGACATGTCTCTACTATTATTCTCACATTTCACATTCTTATAATTAAGTGGTGATCCTAACTGACTAAAGATGCTAGTCTGACTGTGAGTCTCAAATCAAATCAATCAATCAAATTTTATTTGTCACATACACATGGTTAGCAGATGTTAATGCGAGTGTAGCGAAATGCTTGTGCTTCTAGTTCCGACAATGCAGTAATAACCAACAAGTAATCTAACTAACAATTCCAAAAAAAAATAAAACTACTGTCTTATACACAGTGTAAGGGGATAAAGAATATGTACATAAGGATATATGAATGAGTGATGGTACAGAGCAGCATAGGCAAGATACAGTAGATGGTATCGAGTACAGTATATACATATGAGATGAGTATGTAAACCAAGTGGCATAGTTAAAGTGGCTAGTGATACATGTATTACATAAGGATGCAGTCGATGATACAGAGCATGGGAAGCAGATGGCTCTTACACACACACACACTCTCTCTCTCTCTCTCTATAGTCTCTAAATGTACTCTCTATACTCTCTCTATATATACTCTCTTTAGTCTCTCTATAGTCTCTATATATACTCTCTATATTATCTCTATGTAGTCTCTATATATTCTCTATATACTCTCAATAGTCTCCTATATTCTCTCTATAGTCTCTATGTACTCTCTATAGTCTCGATATATACTCTCTATAGTCTCTATATATTCTCTCTATCGTCTCTATATATACTCTCTATAGTCTAGTCTCCCTATAGTCTCTCTATAGTCTCTATATATACTCTCTATATTCTCTATATTGTCTAGTCTCTCTATAGTCTCTAGATATACTCTCTATATTCTCTCTATAGTATATATATATATACTCTCTATATTCTCTCTATAGTCTAGTCTCTCTATAGTCTCTATATATACTCTATATTCTCACTCTATAGTCTAGTCTCTCTATAGTCTCTATATATACTTTATATTCTCTCTATAGTCTAGTCTCTCTATAGTCTCTATATATACTCTATATTCACTCTATAGTCTAGTCTCTCTATAGTCTCTATATATACTTTCTATAGTCTCTATATGCACTCTCTATATTCTCTCTATTGTCTCTATATATACTCTATATATTCTCTCTGTAGTCTATATTCTTTCTATTGTCCAGAGTCTCTATTCTCTCTATAGTCTCTCTATAGTCTATATTCTCTCTTTAGTCTATATTCTTTCTATAGTCTATAGTCTCTCTATAGTCTATAGTCTCTCTATAGTCCAGAGTCTATATTCTCTCTGTAGTCTCTCTATATGTACTCTCTATAGTCTGTATCCTCTCTATAGTCTCTCTGTAGTCTATAGTCTCTCTATAGTCTCTCTGTAGTCTATAGTCTCTCTGTAGTCTCTCTGTAGTCTATATTCTCTCTATAGAATCTCTGTAGTCTCTCTGTAGCCTCTCTGTAGTCTATAGTCTCTCTATAGTCTCTCTGTAGTCTATAGTCTCTCTATAGTCTCTCTGTAGTCTATAGTCTCTCTATAGTCTCTCTGTAGTCTATAGTCTCTCTGTAGTCTCTCTTTAGTCTATATTCTCTCTATAGAATCTCTGTAGTCTCTATATATTCTCTTTTGTCTCTATGTCCTCTTTATATTCTCTTTATGTTCTCACTATAGTCTCTATATGTACTCTCTATAGTCTATAGTCTCTCACTATGTACTCTCTATAGTCTATAGTCTCTCTATAGTCTATATTCTCTCCAGAGTCCAGAGTCTCTATTCTCTCTATAGTCTCTCTATATGTACTCTCTATAGTCTCTCTATAGTCCAGAGTCTCTATTCTCTCTGTAGTCTCTCTATATGTACTCTCTATAGTCTCTCTATAGTCTATAGTCTGTATCCTCTCTATAGTATCTCTGTGGTCTATATTCTCTATATAGTCTCTCTGTAGTCTATAGTCTCTCTGTAGTCTCTCTGTAGTCTATATTCTCTCTATAGAATCTCTGTAGTCTCTATATATACATACTCTCTATTGTCTCTATATCCTCTTTATATTCTCTTTATGGTCTCTCTATAGTCTCTCTGTAGTCTATAGTCTCTCTATAGTCTCTCTGTAGTCTATAGTCTCTCTATAGTCTCTCTGTAGTCTATAGTCTCTCTATAGTCTCTCTGTAGTCTATATTCCCTCTATAGAATCTCTGTAGTCTCTATATATACATACTCTCTATTGTCTCTATGTCCTCTTTATATTCTCTTTGTGGTCTCTCTATAGTCTCTCTCTAGTCTATATTCTCTCTATAGAATCTCTATAGTCTCTCTCTAACACAGTCATATTACATGTATCAATATTTCCACAGGCCTACTACTCATTCACCATTCACCAGTCAATTACAGGCCTACTACTTATTCACCAGTCAATTTACAGGCCTACTACTCATTCACCATTCACCATTCAATTACAGGCCTACTACTCATAGTCAATTAGTCTACTCATATAGTCAATTACAGGCCTAGTCTATATTCACCATTCAATAGGCCTAATCATTCACCAGTCAGTTACAGGCCTACTATATTCACCATTCACATTCAATTACAGGCCTACTACTCATTCACCAGTCAATTACAGGCCTCCTCATTTACCATTCACCATTCAATTACAGGCCTACTACTCATTCACCAGTCAATTACAGGTCTACTACTCATTCACTATTCAATTACAGGCCTACTACTATTCAATTCAATTACAGGCCTACTACTCATTCACCATTCATATTACAGACCTACTACTCATTCATATCAATTACAGGCCTACTACTCATTCATCATTCAGTCAATTACAGGTCTACTACTCATTCACTATTCAATTACAGGCCTACTACTCATTCACTATTCAATTACAGGCCTACTACTCATTCACCAGTCAATTACAGGCCTACTACTCATTCACCATTCAATTACAGGCCTACTACTCATTCACTATTCAATTACAGGCCTACTACTCATTCACCATTCAATTACAGGCCTACTACTCATTCACCAGTCAATTACAGGCCTACTACTCATTCACCATTTATATATAACCTCAATAATCGGTCAATTACAGGCCTAAGCCAATCATGTACAGTACTGTTTCACTTATACATCATACAACGCAGATCATATCCTTTTGTAAACAATATAACCTACACCATATTGGCAATACTCACTCAGTCTGATGGCTGTGGATGAGATCCCCCCCCCCCCTCTTCCCACACACATTCAATGTGACGGATGTGATCGCACACTGTCAGAAAGCGTTCTATAGTCTGGCTCGTAGTTCGACACAGCAAGTCTGACACTGTCTGTCAGATGTCGAATTAGTTAGACAAGACCTGTTCTTTGATTTGATTCTTTTCATCTGTGAAAAGACCATCACACAGAGATATGTCGATCCAAAGTAGGCCTTCGCCTTTTAAGAGTAACATGAAAGGAGGGGGAACTTTTTCACCCCAAAACCACAAAAGTCACCGTCTCATGATCTAGCGATCGACTCGATGTCATTTTTCAATTCGATTATCTACATGTCAACTCCGATTGGTAAAGCAAATACTTGCTGGAATTTGGAGGAAACCTTCTCGACCTCAATGGGGAGGAAAGGATTGGAGATAAATGCAACAACCTCCCTTACACCATTTAACCCCTGAAAACGGCAGGTGGGAACAGAATTCTTGCGGGAGAGACGCATTTTCTTTTCCAATGTTTTGTGACATTTTCTCCAGGTTTGGGAAGCGCACCAGCTGTCCATTCCTCAGCTGACAGGCCCACACACCCACCTGGGCCTTAAAGTCATTGGCAGCGCTGATCATGTAGCCACGTCTTTGTCTTTTCCCTGGAGCTCGTAGTTGAGCTGGTTCAGTTTTTGCTGTTATGTCCGTGAAGGAAACCTCACGTCTAGCAGCCATGCGACATCAGACAGGTCCTCACGCTCCTCATTTCGTGACTCCAGAAATGATTTGATCTCGGGCAGCAAGTCGCTACAGTACTTTCCCACGACTCAACCACCTTACGCAAGCGTGGAGAACCAAGTCTCCGTATGCATCATCAAGCTCATCTAATAAAGATTTAAACAAGCGGTGCTGAAGTCCTTTTGAGCGAATCGAACAAGTCCACTACTTTATTAGCTAGTGTCATGACATGAGACAAGTCCACTACTTTACTAGCCAGTGTCATGACATGAGACAAGTCCTCTACTTTGCTAGCCAGTGTCATGACATGAGACAAGTCCACTACTTTACTAGCCAGTGTCATGACATGAGACAAGTCTTCTACTTTGCTAGCCAGTGTCATGACATGAGACAAGTCCTCTACTTTGCGAGCCAGTGTCATGACATGAGACAAGTCCACTACTTTACTAGCCAGTGTCATGACATGAGACAAGTCCTCTACTTTGCTAGCCAGTGTCATGACATGAGACAAGTCCACCACTCTACTAGCCAGTGTCATGACATGAGACAAGTCCACTACTTTGCTAGCCAGTGTCATGACATGAGACAAGTCCACTACTTTACTAGCCAGTGTCATGACATGAGACAAGTCCACTACTTTGCTATCCAGTGTCATGACATGAGACAAGTCCACCACTCTACTAGCTAGTGTCATGACATGAGACAAGTCCTCTACTTTACTAGCCAGTGTCATGACATGAGACAAGTCCACTACTTTACTAGCCAGTGTCTTGACATGAGACAAGTCCACTACTTTACTAGCCAGTGTCATGACATGAGACAAGTCCACTACTTTACTAGCCAGTGTCATGACATGAGACAAGTCCATTACTTTTCTAGCTAGTGTCATGACATGAGACAAGTCCACTACTTTGCTATCCAGTGTCATGACATGAGACAAGTCCACTACTTTACTAGCCAGTGTCATGACATGAGACAAGTCCACTACTTTACTAGCCAGTGTCATGACATGAGACAAGTCCACTACTTTACTAGCCAGTGTCATGACATGAGACAAGTCCACTACTTTACTAGCCAGTGTCATGACATGAGACAAGTCTACTACTTTACTAGCTAGTGTCATGACATGAGACAAGTCCACCACTCTACTAGCTAGTGTCATGACATGAGACAAGTCCACTACTTTACTAGCCAGTGTCATGACATGAGACAAGTCTTCTACTTTGCTAGCCAGTGTCATGACATGAGACAAGTCCTCTACTTTACTAGCCAGTGTCATGACATGAGACAAGTCCACTACTCTACTAGCCAGTGTCATGACATGAGACAAGTCCTCTACTTTGCTAGCCAGTGTCATGACATGAGACAATTCCACTACTTTACTAGCTAGTGTCATGACATGAGACAAGTCCACTACTTTGCTATCCAGTGTCATGACATGAGACAAGTCCACCACCCTACTAGCTAGTGTCATGACATGAGACAAGTCCTCTACTTTACTAGCCAGTGTCATGACATGAGACAAGTCCACTACTTTACTAGCCAGTGTCCTGACATGAGACAAGTCCACTACTTTACTAGCCAGTGTCATGACATGAGACAAGTCCACTACTTTACTAGCTAGTGTCATGACATGAGACAAGTCCACTACTTTACTAGCCAGTGTCATGACATGAGACAAGTCCATTACTTTTCTAGCTAGTGTCATGACATGAGACAAGTCCACTACTTTGCTATCAGTGTCATGACATGAGACAAGTCCACTACTTTACTAGCCAGTGTCATGACATGAGACAAGTCCACTACTTTACTAGCCAGTGTCATGACATGAGACAAGTCCACTACTTTACTAGCCAGTGTCATGACATGAGACAAGTCCACCACTCTACTAGCTAGTGTCATGACATGAGACAAGTCCACTACTTTACTAGCCAGTGTCATGACATGAGACAAGTCCATTACTTTTCTAGCTAGTGTCATGACATGAGACAAGTCCACTACTTTGCTATCCAGTGTCATGACATGAGACAAGTCCACTACTTTACTAGCCAGTGTCATGACATGAGACAAGTCCACTACTTTACTAGCCAGTGTCATGACATGAGACAAGTCCACTACTTTACTAGCTAGTGTCATGACATGAGACAAGTCCACCACTCTACTAGCTAGTGTCATGACATGAGACAAGTCCTCTACTTTACTAGCCAGTGTCATGACATGAGACAAGTCCACTACTTTACTAGCCAGTGTCATGACATGAGACAAGTCTTCTACTTTGCTAGCCAGTGTCATGACATGAGACAAGTCCTCTACTTTGCGAGCCAGTGTCATGACATGAGACAAGTCCACTACTTTACTAGCCAGTGTCATGACATGAGACAAGTCCTCTACTTTGCTAGCCAGTGTCATGACATGAGACAAGTCCACTACTTTACTAGCCAGTGTCATGACATGAGACAAGTCCTTTACTTTGCTAGCCAGTGTCATGACATGAGACAAGTCCACTACTTTACTAGCTAGTGTCATGACATGAGACAAGTCCACCACTCTACTAGCTAGTGTCATGACATGAGACAAGTCCTCTACTTTACTAGCCAGTGTCATGACATGAGACAAGTCCACTACTTTACTAGCCAGTGTCATGACATGAGACAAGTCCTCTACTTTGCTAGCCAGTGTCATGACATGAGACAAGTCCACTACTTTACAAGCTAGTGTCATGACATGAGACAAGTCCACTACTTTGCTATCCAGTGTCATGACATGAGACAAGTCCACCACTCTACTAGCTAGTGTCATGACATGAGACAAGTCCTCTACTTTACTAGCCAGTGTCATGACATGAGACAAGTCCACTACTTTACTAGCCAGTGTCATGACATGAGACAAGTCCACTACTTACTAGCCAGTGTCATGACATGAGACAAGTCCACTACTTTACTAGCCAGTGTCATGACATGAGACAAGTCCATTACTTTTCTAGCTAGTGTCATGACATGAGACAAGTCCACTACTTTGCTATCCAGTGTCATGACATGAGACAAGTCCACTACTTTACTAGCCAGTGTCATGACATGAGACAAGTCCACTACTTTACTAGCCAGTGTCATGACATGAGACAAGTCCACTACTTTACTAGCCAGTGTCATGACATGAGACAAGTCCACTACTTTACTAGCCAGTGTCATGACATGAGACAAGTCTACTACTTTACTAGCTAGTGTCATGACATGAGACAAGTCCACCACTCTACTAGCTAGTGTCATGACATGAGACAAGTCCACTACTTTACTAGCCAGTGTCATGACATGAGACAAGTCTTCTACTTTGCTAGCCAGTGTCATGACATGAGACAAGTCCTCTACTTTGCGAGCCAGTGTCATGACATGAGACAAGTCCACTACTTTACTAGCCAGTGTCATGACATGAGACAAGTCCTCTACTTTGCTAGCCAGTGTCATGACATGAGACAATTCCACTACTTTACTAGCTAGTGTCATGACATGAGACAAGTCCACTACTTTGCTATCCAGTGTCATGACATGAGACAAGTCCACCACCCTACTAGCTAGTGTCATGACATGAGACAAGTCCTCTACTTTACTAGCCAGTGTCATGACATGAGACAAGTCCACTACTTTACTAGCCAGTGTCATGACATGAGACAAGTCCACTACTTTACTAGCCAGTGTCATGACATGAGACAAGTCCACTACTTTACTAGCTAGTGTCATGACATGAGACAAGTCCACCACTCTACTAGCTAGTGTCATGACATGAGACAAGTCCACTACTTTACTAGCCAGTGTCATGACATGAGACAAGTCCATTACTTTTCTAGCTAGTGTCATGACATGAGACAAGTCCACTACTTTGCTATCCAGTGTCATGACATGAGACAAGTCCACTACTTTACTAGCCAGTGTCATGACATGAGACAAGTCCACTACTTTACTAGCCAGTGTCATGACATGAGACAAGTCCACTACTTTACTAGCCAGTGTCATGACATGAGACAAGTCCACCACTCTACTAGCTAGTGTCATGACATGAGACAAGTCCACTACTTTACTAGCCAGTGTCATGACATGAGACAAGTCCATTACTTTTCTAGCTAGTGTCATGACATGAGACAAGTCCACTACTTTGCTATCCAGTGTCATGACATGAGACAAGTCCACTACTTTACTAGCCAGTGTCATGACATGAGACAAGTCCACTACTTTACTAGCCAGTGTCATGACATGAGACAAGTCCTCTACTTTGCTAGCCAGTGTCATGACATGAGACAAGTCCACTACTTTACTAGCCAGTGTCATGACATGAGACAAGTCCTTTACTTTGCTAGCCAGTGTCATGACATGAGACAAGTCCACTACTTTACTAGCTAGTGTCATGACATGAGACAAGTCCACCACTCTACTAGCTAGTGTCATGACATGAGACAAGTCCTCTACTTTACTAGCCAGTGTCATGACATGAGACAAGTCCACTACTTTACTAGCCAGTGTCATGACATGAGACAAGTCTTCTACTTTGCTAGCCAGTGTCATGACATGAGACAAGTCCTCTACTTTGCGAGCCAGTGTCATGACATGAGACAAGTCCACTACTTTACTAGCCAGTGTCATGACATGAGACAAGTCCTCTACTTTGCTAGCCAGTGTCATGACATGAGACAAGTCCACTACTTTACTAGCTAGTGTCATGACATGAGACAAGTCCACTACTTTGCTATCCAGTGTCATGACATGAGACAAGTCCACTACTTTACTAGCCAGTGTCATGACATGAGACAAGTCCACTACTTTACTAGCCAGTGTCATGACATGAGACATGTCCACTACTTTACTAGCTAGTGTCATGACATGAGACATGTCCACTACTTTACTAGCCAGTGTCATGACATGAGACATGTCCACTACTTTGCTATCCAGTGTCATGACATGAGACAAGTCCACCACTTTACTAGCCAGTGTCATGACATGAGACAAGTCCACTACTTTACTAGCCAGTGTCATGACATGAGACAAGTCCACTACTTTACTAGCCAGTGCTTACTGATGGATCACACAGTGTTAGTTCAAAGACACTGGGGAAATCGGGATCGCGGGGTCACAGTGCAACGAAGCCCAAAGGCACCACAAGCATTGCCCGGTGCCTCGTCTGTAATGATTTCTACCAGCTTATGAATAGGACTGCTGTTATGTAAATGTCCTTTTAATGGTAAAGGGGTGAGAAAAGCCTCCTTTTAGTAGTTGAATCTTTAAAAGCCATGCGAACAAACACCTTCAGCTGTGCAGTGTCTGTCATCTCCTGGGATTTGTCAAATTGCATCAAAAAGCACTTGTTGATTCACATCCTCCGATAACGACTCTACCCTTCTTGTCACAGCGGCTGGGCCAAGTGGCACACTTCCGATTTAGCATTTTTAATGTCCCTGTTGGTTTTTTGAATTCTATGAAAAAACACCTCGGTGGCAACGTCCATTGCCTCCTTGTAGAGCTCCCCGTCGGTGAACGGTTTCTTACATTTAGCCAAGAGATGGCCGACACGGAACGATGCCTCTGCTGCAGCCTTACATTTAGCCAAGAGATGGCCGACACGGAACGATGACTCTGTTGCAGCCTTACATTTAGCCAAGAGATGGCCGACACGGAACGATGACTCTGCTGCAGCCTTACATTTAGCCAAGAGATGGCTGACACGGAACGATGCCTCTGCTGCAGCCTTACATTTAGCCAAGAGATGGCTGACACGGAACGATGACACTGTTGCAGCCTTACATTTAGGCAAGAGATGGCTGACACGGAACGATGACTCTGTTGCAGCCTTACATTTAGCCAAGAGATGGCCGACACGGAACAATGACTCTGCTGCAGCCTTACATTAAGCCAAGAGATGGCTGACACGGAACGATGCCTCTGCTGCAAACTTACTTTTATCTGTCGGTTTGGTAAAAAGCGACTGCTGTGCTTTCAATACAGACTTGAGCTTGTCAACTTTCTTTGAACGAAGCATGCTCTTTATCGGTTAGGGTTCTTTGAACTTGGGGTGGATGGTGTTGTGGTGCCGTGCCACGTTACCTCTTCTTGCGAGCTCTACAGCCTGGTGACAAATCAGACAAATTGTTTTGTCCTTGTCTACGGTGAACGGTTTCCATTCTACATAAAAATGATATGTTTTTTTGCTTTTTCTGTTTTGCCTCCGCCATCGTTTCATTAGCTTGCGTAGCGTTAGCTTGCGTAGCGTTAGCTTGCGTAGCGTTAGCTTGCGTAGCGTTAGCTTGCGTAGCGTTAGCTTGCGTAGCGTTAGCTTGATAGCTTGTGATCATTACAACAAGTGCCTGAGCTAGTCAAGGCGGGAGTCGGACGTAATTTGTCAGACGTTAAACCTAGAAACTGTATTTGATTGACCAGATATACCCCTCGACCCCCATCACTACACACATGGAGCATTTGAAATTACTTCTTAAATAATAATAAACAAATAAAAACATTTAGACATTGATGATTATTTTTCTCTGATTTTTCAAAACTCCTCGCGATCAACTTGTCGCCCGCGATTTAAGGGTTGGTGACTCCTGCTCTATTGTCTCTCTATATTCTATCTGTAGTCTATAATCTCTCTGTAGTCTTTCTACTCTCTGTAGTCTCTCTGTAGTCTATAGTCTCTCTGTAGTCTATAGTCTCTCTGTAGTCTATAGTCTCTCTGTAGTCTTTCTACTCTCTGTAGTCTCTCTGTAGTCTATAGTCTCTCTATCCTCTCTATTGTATGTCTATAGTCTACAGTCTCTATTTTATCTCTGTAGTCTATCTATGATCTCTCTGTAGTCTTTCTACTCTCTGTAGTCTCTCTGTAGTCGATAGTCTCTCTGTAGTCTATAGTCTCTCTGTAGTCTATAGTCTCTCTGTAGTCTATAGTCTCTCTGTAGTCTATAGTCTCTCTGTAGTCTATAGTCTCTCTATCCTCTCTATTGTATGTCTATAGTCTACAGTCTATTTTATCTCTGTAGTCTATCTATGATCTCTCTGTAGTCTTTCTACTCTCTGTAGTCTCTCTGTAGTCTATAGGCTCTGTAGTCTATAGTCTCTCTGTAGTCTATAGTCTCTCTGTAGTCTATAGTCTCTCTGTAGTCTATAGTCTCTCTGTAGTCTATAGTCTCTCTATCCTCTCTATTGTATGTCTATAGTCTACAGTCTCTATTTTATCTCTGTAGTCTATCTATGATCTCTAAATCTAAAGTCTCTCTATAGTCTATAGTCTTTCTACTCTCTATAGTCTTTCTCTATCCTCACTATAGTCTCTCTACGGTCTGTCTATAATTTCTCTCTAGTCTCTATATAGTCTACAGTCTCTCTATATCCTCTATGTAATCTAGTCTCTCTATAGTCTGTCTGTAATCTCTCTGTAGTCTATAATTTCTCTATATCCTCTCTATAATCTAAAGTCTCTCTATAGTCTATATCATCTCTATAGTCTATGTCTCTCTATAGTCTATAGTCTCTCTGTAGTCTATATTCTCTAGATTGTCTGTCTCTATTCTCTATATTGTCTCTCTGTAGTCTCTATATCATCTCTATATTCTCTCTATACTCTTTATATATTCTATAGTCTCTATATATACTCTCTATAGTCTTTATATATTCTATAGTCTCTATATATCCTCTCTATAGTCTCTCCGTAGTCTATATTCTATATGTGTCCTCTCTATTGTCTCTCTGTAGTCTATATTCTCTATCTAGGCTCTCTATTGTCTCTCCACAGTCTCTTTGTAGTCTATACTATCTCTAATCTTCTCTATAGTCTCATTAGTCTCTCTCTATCCTCTCTATAGTCTATAGAATCTCAATAGATAGACTGTAGACTACAGAGAGGATATAGGCAATAGAGTGACTAGAGTCTATAGTTTCTATAAATCCTCTCTAAATCAAATCACATTTTTTATTTGTCACATACACATGGTTAGCAGATGTTAATGCGAGTGTAGCGAAGTGCTTCTAGTTCCGACAATTCAGTAATAACCAACGAGTAATCTAACCTAACAATTCCACAACTACTACCTTGTACACACAAGTGTAAAGGGATAAAGAATATGTACATAAAGATATATGAATGAGTGATGGTACAGAACGGCATAGACAAGATGCAGTAGATGGTATCGAGTGCAGTATATACGTATATATATGAGATGAGTAATGTAAACATAAAAAAAATATTTTTTTACCCCTTTTTCGTGGTATCCAATTGTTAGTAGCTACTATCGTGTCTCATCGCTCCAACTCCCGTACGGGCTTGGGAGAGACGAAGTTCAAAAGTCATGCATCCTCCGATACACACCAAGCCGCACTGCTTCTTAACACAGCGCTCATCCAACCCGGAAGCCAGCCGCACCAATGTGTCGAAGGAAACACTGTGCACCTGGCAACCTTGGTTAGGGCGCACTGCGCCCGGCCCGCCACAGGAGTCACTGGTGCGTGATGAGACAAGTATATCCCTACCGACACTCCCTAACACAGACGACGCTAGGCCAATTGTGCGTCGCCCCACGGACCTCCCGGTCACGGACGGTTACGACAGAGCCTGGGCGCGAACCCAGAGTCTCTGGTGACAAAGCTGGCGCTGCACTACAGCGCCCTTAACCCCTGCACCACCCGGGAGGCCCGGGTATGTCAACATTAAGTGGCATTGTTTAAAGTGGCTAGTGATACATTTTTCCATCAATTTCCATCAATTTCCATTATTAAAGTGGCTGGAGTTGAGTCAGTGTCAGTGACAGTGTGTTGGCAGCAGCCACTCAATGTTAGTGGTGGCTGTTTAACAGTCTGATGGCCTTGAGATTGAAGCTGTTTTTCAGTCTCTCGGTCCCTGCTTTGATGCACCTGTACTGACCTCGCCTTCTGGATGATAGCGGGGTGAACAGGCAGTGGCTCAGGTGGTTGTTGTCCTTGATGATCTTTTTGGCCTTCCTGTGACATCGGGTGCTGTAGGTGTCCTGGAGGGCAGGTAGTTTGCCCCCATCTATAGTCTCCTATAAAGTACTCAAGTAAAAATGCTTTAAAGTTCTACTTAAGTATTTTTGGGGGTTATCTGTACTTTTAGTTAAGTATGACAATTGGGTAACACTGATAGTCTCTCTATAGTCTATAGTCTTTCTATATATTCTTTATAGTCTCTCTATAGTCTCTTTATAGTCTATAGTATCTTTATAGTCTCTCTATAGTATCTTTATAGTCTCTCTATAGTATCTTTATAGTCTATAGTATCTTTATAGTCTCTCTATAGTATCTTTATAGTATCTCTATAGTATCCTTATAGTCTATAGTATCTCTATAGTCTCTAGTCTCTCTATAGTATCTTTATAGTATCTCTATAGTATCCTTATAGTCTATAGTATCTTTATAGTCTCTCTATAGTATCTTTATAGTCTCTCTATAGTATCTTTATAGTATCTCTATAGTATCTTTATAGTCTCTCTATAGTATCTTTATAGTCTCTCTATAGTATCTTTATAGTCTATAGTATCTTTATAGTCTATAGTATCTTTATAGTATCTCTATAGTATCTTTATAGTCTATAGTATCTTTATAGTCTCTCTATAGTATCTTTATAGTCTCTCTATAGTATCTTTATAGTCTATAGTATCTTTATAGTCTCTCTATAGTATCTTTATAGTCTCTCTATAGTATCTTTATAGTCTATAGTATCTTTATAGTCTATAGTATCTTTATAGTATCTCTATAGTATCTTTATAGTCTATAGTATCTTTATAGTCTCTCTATAGTATCTTTATAGTCTCTCTATAGTATCTTTATAGTCTATAGTATCTTTATAGTCTATAGTATCTTTATAGTATCTCTATAGTATCCTTATAGTCTATAGTATCTTTATAGTATCTCTATAGTATCCTTATAGTATGTAGTATCTCTATAGTCTCTAGTCTCTCTGTATTCTCTCTATAGTATCTTTATAGTCTATAGTCTCTAGTCTAGTCTCTCTATAGTATCCTTATAGTATGTAGTCTCTCTATAGTCTCTAGTCTTTCTGTATTCTCTACATAGTATCTCTATATTTTCTGTCCATACAGCCAGCTCAACCCCCAGATTCTGAGTCATCAGGCTCTTACTAAAAGAGAACACTGGTAGCATAGTGCCTGCCTGCCTACGCATTGTCCTTCCCACCTTCTCGTCTACCTTTCAAACACACACACACACACACACACACACACACACACACACACACACACACACACACACACACACACACACACACACACACACACACACACACACACACACACACACACACACACATCTTTCCTGCCCAGCTGGTTATGTGTTGGTCTAACTACTAGGTCCGAAATGATACTATCCTAAAAGATGAATCTCTGATATCCCTTTCTGCGGTAGTTGCGCTTACCATTGTGTGTGCATGTGCGAGTCAATCACATGTCAATCCCCAGTATCTAGATTAAAGATGCTTTTTTGTTTTCTGAGATTCTCAGAGTTCAGGTTTAGAAGAGGGGAAAAGAGAGGGAGAGGTGGAGGGCCAGTGTTAACCACCTACGGGTGTCCTCT
>NC_056442.1:54989859-55017359 GCF_018296145.1 Oncorhynchus tshawytscha | reverse complement strand
TGTCTGTATGTATGACCCCTCCTCTCAGAATCCCCAAAGGAGCATGTCTGTATGTATGACCCTCCTCTCAGAATCCCCAAAGGAGCATGTCTGTATATATGACCCCTCCCCTCTCAGCATCCCCAAAGGAGCATGTCTGTATGTATGACCCCTCCTCTCAGAATCCCCAAAGGGGCATGTCTGTATGTATGACCCCTCCTCTCAGCATCCCCAAAGGAGCATGTCTGTATGTATGACCCCTCCTCTCAGAATCCCCAAAGGAGCATGTCTGTATGTATGACCCCTCCTCTCAGAATCCCCAAAGGAGCATGTCTGTATGTATGACCCCTCCTCTCAGAATCCCCAAAGGGGCATGTCTGTATGTATGACCCCTCCTCTCAGAATCCCCAAAGGGGCATGTCTGTATGTATGACCCCTCCTCTCAGAATCCCCAAAGGAGAATGTCTGTATGTATGACCCCTCCTCTCAGAATCCCCAAAGGAGCATGTCTGTATGTATGACCCCTCCTCTCAGAATCCCCAAAGGAGCATGTCTGTATGTATGACCCCTCCTCTCAGAATCCCCAAAGGAGCATGTCTGTATGTATGACCCCTCCTCTCAGAATCCCCAAAGGAGCATGTCTGTATGTATGACCCCTCCTCTCAGAATCCCCAAAGGAGCATGTCTGTATGTATGACCCCTCCTCTCAGAATCCCCAAAGGAGCATGTCTGTATGTATGACCCCTCCTCTCAGAATCCCCAAAGGAGCATGTCTGTATATATGACCCCTCCCCTCTCAGCATCCCCAAAGGAGCATGTCTGTATGTATGACCCCTCCTCTCAGAATCCCCAAAGGGGCATGTCTGTATGTATGACCCCTCCCCTCTCAGCATCCCCAAAGGAGCATGTCTGTATGTATGACCCTCCTCTCAGAATCCCCAAAGGGGCATGTCTGTATGTATGACCCCTCCTCTCAGAATCCCCAAAGGGGCATGTCTGTATGTATGACCCCTCCTCTCAGAATCCCCAAAGGAGCATGTCTGTATGTATGACCCCTCCTCTCAGAATCCCCAAAGGGGCATGTCTGTATGTATGACCCCTCCCCTCTCAGAATCCCCAAAGGGGCATGTCTGTATGTATGACCCCTCCTCTCAGAATCCCCAAAGGGGCATGTCTGTATGTATGACCCCTCCTCTCAGAATCCCCAAAGGAGCATGTCTGTATGTATGACCCTCCTCTCAGAATCCCCAAAGGAGCATGTCTGTATGTATGACCCCTCCCCTCTCAGAATCCCCAAAGGGGCATGTCTGTATGTATGACCCCTCCCCTCTCAGAATCCCCAAAGGAGCATGTCTGTATGTATGACCCCTCCCCTCTCAGAATCCCCAAAGGGGCATGTCTGTATGTATGACCCCTCCCCTCTCACTGACTTTAGTGTAGGATGTTGATTATAACAGAGAATGTAAAATATCACAATAATAATGACGATGACTCGGATTGCAGCAGTTAGGTCTATCTGTTTACCCAATGCTATGATATCAGGATGATGTCATCATGTCCTGCGCCTGGTACCGGTCAGTCACACCGAAACCAATTACCTCACAGAGGATGACATCACTCCTCTCTGCTCCTTTTACACTGCACTCTGTCATTGGTCGGTGATTGTTACAAATTGAATGACATCATAATAAAAAAAATGGCGGCATCACTTTTCTCTGATGATGTCACAGGGGAGGATGTCTGTCCAGTGATTGGTCAGTGGTGGCTGTTGGATCACGTCTGTTTTTCTTTCTTCCGTGTGCGTTCTTCTGTACTTCTAAAATACCGTAGCTCCTTTTGTCAATGTCACTTATCATTCAAGCAGATATAGAAACACTAATCAGAAGTCAGCGACATCACTGTTGCTGCGTTACAGTCTCAAAACGGAGGTGGGTACTTGCCCACGGAGCAGCAAGAAGAGGAACTGCCCCTCCTCACCTTCAGGTTACGCTCAAACCCGACACCCCAACCCGAGCACTCTGTTCTGCCACCTCTGGTCTATTGGACCTCCTGCCCCTACAGAAGGGCAGCTTCTGCTCAGCCCAATCCAAGCTCTTCTCTGTTCTGGCACCCAATAGTGAAACCAGCTTCCTCCTGCCAGGACAGTAGAGTCCCTGCCCATCTTCTCCCTGATGCTAGGACAGCAGAGTCCCTTCCCATCTTCTCCCTGAAGCTAGGACAGTAGAGTCCCTGCCCATCTTCTCCCTGAAGCTAGGACAGCAGTCCCTTCCCATCTTCTCCCTGAAGCTAGGACAGCAGTCCCTTCCCATCTTCTCCCTGAAGCTAGGACAGTAGAGTTCCTGCCCATCTTCAAATCAAATCAAATTGTTTTTGTCACATGCGCCGAATACAACTCGTGTAGACCGTGTAGAAATAGGCTGTTTACTTTGGGAACGTTATTTTTCCAAACATAAAAATAGTGCCCCCTAGCTTCAAGAGGTTAAGAAGTCTTTCGGTCCTAGACTTGGCGCTCCGGTACCGCTTGCCGTGCGGTAGCAGAGTAAACAGTCTATGTCTTGGGTGAATGGAGTCTTTGACAATTTTTTGTGCCTCCCTCTGACACTGCCTAGTATCTAGGTCGTGGATGGCAGGAAGCTTGGCTCCAGTGATGTGCTAGGGCCATACGCACTACGTAGCGCCTTGCGGTCAGATACCAAACAGCTGCCATAACAGGCGGTGATGCAACCAGTTAGGATGCTCTCGATGGTGCAGCTGTAGAACTTCCGAAAACATCTAAAACCCTACTTCTTTAAAGATAATATAATTTAAGATAATTTAAATATAATAAATATAATATAAGATAATTTAAATAATCCCACAGCACCCCCTCCTCACCCCGACCCCTCCTTTCATGATTAAATAAAGGTTAAAAAAATATATATATGTGGTTGTACTACCTAGCTAAATGTACTTACTATGACTGGGATATGTGGTTGTACCAGCCAGCTATTTTACGATGAATGCAGTAACTGTATCTCGCTCTGAATAAGAACATTTCCTGTCTATCGTTGTCTCTGATTGGGAATCATACTTAGGCAGCCTTTTTCCTTTTGTATTTGTGGGTAGTTGTCTTTGTTAGTGTCATTATAGTCTAAGTAAGCTTCATGGTCGTTTCCTTGTTCTTTGTTTTGTTGGCGACATTTATCAATAAAAGAAATGTTCGCTCACCATGCTGCACCTTGGTCTGGTCGTTTCCATGACGACAGCGATCGTAAAAGAACTACCCACCACCAAAGGACCAAGCAGCGTGGAAAAAGGGACGAGTGGACATGGGAGGAGATCCTGGATGGAAAAGGACCCTGGACGCAGGTCGGGGAGTATCGCCATCCGAAGGAGGAGATTGAAGCAGCAAAGGTGGAACAGCGACGATATGAGGAGGCAAGTCATCAACGGAAGCCTGAGAAGCCACAAAATTGGGGGGAGGCACACGTGAAGGTTGGCGGAGCTAACTCCCCGTGTTCATGGCAAGGATCGTGGTACTGGTCAGGCACCGTGTTATGCGGTAAAGCGCACGGTGTCTTCAGTGCACATGCACAGCCCGGTGCACTCGGAGACAGCTCTCCGCAAGTGCCATGCTAGAGTGGGCATCCAGCCAGGGCAGTTTGTGCCAGCTCAGCTCTCTTGGTCTCCGGGTGCGCCGTTTCGGCCCAGGGTATCCTGCTCCGGCTCTGCGCACTGTGTCTCCGGTGCGCTGTGACAGCTCTGTGTGTCCTGTGCCTGCGCTCTGCACGTGCCGGGCTAAAGTGGGCATTCAGCCACGAAGCATGATGCTGCCACCACCATGCTTCACCGTAGGGATGGTGACAGGTTTCCTCCAGATGTGACGCTTAGCATTCAGGCCAAAGACTTAAATCTTGGTTTCATCAGACCAGGAAATCTTGTTTCTCGTGGTCTGAGTCCTTTAGGTGTCTTTTGGCAAACTCCAAGCGGGCTGTCATGTGCCTTTTACTGAGGAGTGGCTTCCGTCTAGCCACTCTACCATAAAGACCTGATTGGTGGAGTGCTGCAGAGATGGTTGTCCTTCTGGAAGGTTCTCCCATCTCCACAGAGGAACTCTAGGGCTCTGTCCGAGTGACCTTCGAGTTCTTGGTCACCTCCCTGACCAATGCCTTTCTCCCCCAATTTCCAGCTCTAAGACGAGTCTTGGAAACTACTTCCATTTAAGAATGATGTAAATCACTGTGTTCTTGGAGACCTGCAGATATTTTTTGATACCCTTCCCCAGATCTGTGCCTTGACACAATCCTGTCTCGGAGATCTACGAACAATTCCTTCGACATCATGGCTTAGTTTTTGCTCTGACATGCACTGTCAACTGTGCTGTGTGCCTTTTCAAATCATGTTCAATCAGTTGAATTGACCACAGGTGGACTCCAATCAAGTTGTAGAAACATCTCAAGGATGATCAATGGAAACAGGATGCATCCAAGTCTCATAGCAAAGGGTCTGAATACTTATGTAAATAAGGTTTTTCAGTTTTTATTTTTAATTACTTAGCAAACATTTCTAAAAACCTTTTTTCGCTTTGTAATTAAGTATTAAGTGTAGATTACTGAGGATTCATTAATTAATTTAACCCATTTTAGAATAAGATCTGAATGCTTTCCCCAAGGCACTGTACAAAAGTATCTTGGCTTGTATGAGATGACTTGTTCATCAGTTGGAAAGCCAGGTCAGGCCAAGCCAGGTCAGGCCAGGTCAGGTCTGGCCAGGTCAGGTCAGGTCAGGTCTGGCCAGGTCAGGTCTGGCCAGTTCAGGCCAGGTCAGGTCAGGCCAGGTCAGGTCAGGTCAGGCCAGTTCAGGCCAAGTCAGGTCAGGTCAGGCCAAGCCAGGTCAGGCCAAGCCAGGTCAGACCAGGCCAGGTCAGGTCTGGCCAGGTCAGGTCAGGTCAGGTCAGGCTTCAGGAAGTAAATTGACAGAACACATAGTAGAGGATATGATTGGACAGGAGAAGCTAAATAGAGAACACTCAATCAGACTAAGTAGAGAATGAAGAGGAGTTAGGAGGATGAAGAGGGGTCAGGAGGATGAAGAGGGGTCAGGAGGGTGAAGAGGGGTTAGGAGGATGAAGAGGAGTCAGGAGGGCGAAGAGGGGTTAGGAGGATGAAGAGGGGTTAGGGGGGTGAAGAGGGGTCAGGAGTTTGAAGAGGGGTTAGGAGGATGAAGAGGGGTTAGGAGGATGAAGAGGAGTCAGGATGGTGAAGAGGAGTCAGGAGGGGTTAGGAGGATGAAGAGGAGTCAGGAGGGTGAAGAGGAATCAGGAGGGGTCAGGAGGGTGAAGAGGAGTCAGGAGAGGTTAGGAGGATGAAGAGGGGTCAGGAGGGTGAAGTGGGGTCAGGAGGATGAAGAGGGGTTAGGAGGATGAGGAGGGGTCAGGATGGTGAAGAGGGGTCAGGAGGGTGAAGAGGAGTCAGGAGGTTGAAGAGGAATCAGGAGGGTGAAGAGGGGTCAGGAAAGAGTAGAAGGTAAAGGAATGGTTAGATAGATGAGATTAGAGGAGAGAAGAGAGGATGAGAGATGCGAAGATTGCCGGGGAAGTGATGCTTTAGCATAGCTGTCACACAGCTGAATTCTGGGTTCTGGCCCACTCAGGAAGGCAAGATCTGGTGGATCTGACAAGAGCTGGGAGGCGTGGGAGGAAAGAGGAGAGGGAGAGAAAGAGAGAACGAGAGAGAGAGAGAGAAAAAGAGAATAGCTGAAGGTTATCTGTGGCATGACTCAGCAATTAGACACGGCGGGGGGGTTGCTTACCCGATGCAGACCTTCTTGATGCTCAGCACCCGTTCCTACAGATGTGTGGCCCGTGGCCCTTGCCCTGCCTCCTTAAACTTGACTGATTCACTTGGGAACAGTCACACACAAACACATCAACAACACACACACACGCACACAGACACACCTCTGACTCACACAGCTGTTACCGTGACAACCCTTGGCACCTAAACCCAGTGTCGTGCGTCAATCACAATCAGCCTCATAACAGAACTCATGCTTGACCTCCAACCCACTCTCTTCTTGTTATCATTCAGATACTCTCTGTCTCCCGCACCTTGTCCTGTCCTGCCCTCTATGGAATTAGCAGCCTAGGGCAGAGCTAGGCACTTCTCTCCCTCTCCCCATCCCTCTCTCTCTCTCTCTCTCCCTCTCTCTCTCTCTCTCTCTCTCTCTCTCTCTCTCTCTCTCTCTCCCCCATCCCGCTCTCTCTCTCTCTTGTCTCTCTCTGTCTTTTATCTCTCCCCATCCCTCTCTCTCTCTCTCTCTCTCTCTCTCCCTCTCTCTCTCTCTCTCTCTCTCTCTCTCTCTCTCTCTCTCTCTCTCTCCCCATCCCACTCTCTCTCTCTCTTGTCTCTCTCTGTCTTCTCTCTCCCCCATCCCTCTCTCTCTCTCTCTCTCTCTCTCCCCCATCCCTCTCTCTCTCTCTCTCTCTCTCTCTCCATCCCTCTCTCTCTCTCGCTCACTTTTAGTCTGACTCACATAGGAGTCGTGATGAGGAGTGTTTGGGCTGTATAGGTTATTTAGTGTGTGTGTGTGTGTGTGTGTGTTGCATACTCTTGCAGTGAGAGTGTGAACACTTCCCTGATTATACAGTATGTTTGTTATGTAGCCAGAGACATGTCTGGGGACTGATGGTTAGACTGCACAGCAATCAGCCTTAACGACAATACTGACTAGTCTAATAGGACAGGTTTAATAGGACAGGTCTAATAGGACAGGTTTCATAGGACTGGTCTAATAAGACAGGTTCAATTGGGCTGGTCTAATAGGACTGGTCTAATAGGACTGGTCTAACAGGACTGGTCTAATAGGACAGGTTTAACAGGACTGGTCTAACAGGACTGGTCTAATAGGACAGGTTTCACAGGACTGGTCTAATAGGACAGGTTTCACAGGACTGGTCTAACAGGACTGGTCTAATAGGACAGGTTTAACAGGACTGGTCTAATAGGACTGGTCTAACAGGACTGGTCTAATAGGACAGGTTTAACAGGACTGGTCTAACAGGACTGGTCTAATAGGACAGGTTTAACAGGACTGGTCTAATAGGACTGGTCTAATAGGACAGGTTTAATAGGACTGGTCTAATAGGACTGGTCTAATAGGACTGGTCTAATATGACAGGTTTAATATGACAGGTCTAATAGGACTGGTCTAATAGGACAGGTTTAACAGGACTGGTCTAACAGGACTGGTTTAATAGGACAGGTTTAATAGGACTGTTCTAATAGGACAGGTTTAATAGGACTGGTCTAACAGGACTGGTCTAACAGGACTGGTCTAATAGGACAGGTTCAATAGGACCGGTCTAATAGGACAGGTTTCATAGGACAGGTTTAACATGACTGGTCTAATGGGACAGGTTTAATATGACTGGTCTAATAGGACAGGTTTAACAGGACTGGTCTAACAGGACTGGTTTAATAGGACAGTTTTAATAGGACTGGTCTAATAGGACAGGTCTAATAGGACTGGTCTAACAGGACTGGTTTAATAGGACAGGTTTAATAGGACTGGTCTAACAGGACAGGTCTAATAGGATTGGTCTAACAGGACTGGTTTAATAGGACTGGTTTAATAGGACAGGTTTAATAGGACATGTTTAATAGGACAGGTTTAGAGGACAGGTTAAAGTGTGGGATGTTTCTCTTGGTTTAGAGAGGGGGGGTCATAAAGTGTGGGATGTGAAATGGGACTGAATTTGAGGATGTATAGAGAACAATATATATTGTTAGAGTGTTAGAGTGAGTGAGTGTTAGAGTGAGAGAGTGAGTGAGTGTTAGAGTGAGTGAGTGAGTGAGTGAGTGTTAGAGTGAGTGAGTGAGTGTTAGAGTGAGTGAGTGAGTGTTAGAGTGAGTGAGTGTTAGAGTGAGAGAGTGAGTGAGTGAGTGTTAGAGTGAGTGAGTGAGTGAGTGTTAGAGAGAGAGAGTGAGTGAGTGAGTGTTAGAGTGAGTGTTAGAGTGAGTGAATGAGTGTTAGAGGGAGTGAGTGATTGTTAGACTGAGTGAATGAGTGTGTGTGTGTGTGTGTGTGTGTGTGTGTGTGTGTGTGTGTGTGTGTGTGTGTGTGTGTGTGTGTGTGTGTGTGTGTGTGTGTGTGTGTGTGTGTGTGTGTGTGTGTGAGTGACAGAGTGAGTGTTAGAGTGAGTGAGTGAGTGAGTGTTACAGTGAGTGATTTACTAATACCTCTGTACTTCTTCCAGATCCAAACTCATCTGAGATAGTGGGAGACACACACACACACACACACACCTCATTCACCTCATACAAACACACACACACGCTTACACACATACAGATGTACTCTCCAGTACTCCCACATACTCTTTCAACCAGCACTATAAATACAGACATGAATCATTGCATAAAGGAGGAATAGAGGACAGTCCATATCTCCCATCTTATCTACATCCAGGACAGTCCGTCTCTGGTTTAACTGTTGGCGGGCCTTGACTTTTGACCTCACTGACAGACAGACTGGCTGACAGACAGACAGACAGACTGACAAACTGACAGTGCTCCCTCCCCTCTGTGATCATACTGTAGGCTAAGGGACAGCGCTCCCTCCCCTCTGTGATCATACTGTAGGCTAAGGGACAGCGCTCCCTCCCCTCTGTGGTCATACTGTAGGTTAAGGGACAGCGCTCCCTCCCCTCTGTGGTCATACTGTAGGTTAAGGGACAGCGCTCCCTCCCCTCTGTGGTCATACTGTAGGCTAAGGGACAGCGCTCCCTCCCCTCTGTGGTCATACTGTAGGTTAAGGGACAGCGCTCCCTCCCCTCTGTGGTCATACTGTAGGTTAAGGGACAGCGCTCCCTCCCCTCTGTGGTCATACTGTAGGTTAAGGGACAGCGCTCCCTCCCCTCTGTGGTCATACTGTAGGCTAAGGGACAGCGCTCCCTCCCCTCTGTGGTCATACTGTAGGTTAAGGGACAGCGCTCCCTCCCCTCTGTGGTCATACTGTAGGTTAAGGGACAGCGCTCCCTCCCCTCTGTGATCATACTGTAGGCTAAGGGACAGCGCTCCCTCCCCTCTGTGGTCATACTGTAGGTTAAGGGACAGCGCTCCCTCCCCTCTGTGGTCATACTGTAGGCTAAGGGACAGCGCTCCCTCCCCTCTGTGATCATACTGTAGGCTAAGGGACAGCGCTCCCTCCCCTCTGTGGTCATACTGTAGGCTAAGGGACAGCGCTCCCTCCCTCTGTGATCATACTGTAGGCTAAGGGACAGCGCTCCCTCCCCTCTGTGGTCATACTGTAGGTTAAGGGACAGCGCTCCCTCCCCTCTGTGATCATACTGTAGGCTAAGGGACAGCGCTCCCTCCCCTCTGTGATCATACTGTAGGCTAGGGACAGGGATCATACTGCTCAGCGCTCCCGCAGTGATCAAACAGTAGGCTAACTGACAGCTCTCCCTCCCTCTGTGATCAGACAGTAGGCTATGTGACAGCTCTCCCTCCTTTTGTGATCAGACAGTAGGCTAAGTGACAGCTCTCCCTCCCGCAGTGACCAGACAGTAGGCTAAATGACAGCTCTCCCTCCCTCTGTGATCAGACAGTAGGCTAAGTGACAGCTCTCCCTACCACAGTGATCAGACAGTAGGCTAAGTGACAGCTCTCCCTTCCGCAGTGATCAGACAGCAGGCTAAGTGACAGCTCTCCCTCCAATCTGTTATCAGACAGTATGCTAAGTGACAGCTCCCCCTCCCGCAGTAATCAGACAGTAGGCGAAGTGACAGTTTTCCCTCCTCCAGTGATCAGACAGTAGGCTAAGTGACAGCTCTCCCTCCTCTCTGCGATCAGACAGTAGGCTAAGTGACAGCTCCCCCTCCTCTCTGTGATCAGACAGTAGGCTAAGTGACAGCACTGGGAGTGATAAAAAAAGTGTTCCTCTTCTCACAGGAATAGCACCCATTTTCCCATGCTAATCATCAATCAATGATCAATCCATCAAAACATAATGTGTTACAGCAACCCAGGCCTAAATGAAAATGTAAAAGATTATGCAGAGGTGTTGGTGGTCAAGATAATGTCCTTGAGAGGAACCAAACTAAGCAACCTGGGGTAGACGTAACATGGCAAACAAAAATCCACCCTGACCATCCACCTTCCTTTCGTTTTTTTGCCTTAGGTAACATTCTGTCTTGAGTAACCATACCAAACGCAACATATCACATTAATTTGAGTGTCCCGGATTTTCGTTTACTATGTTACATCTAGTCCACACTGTTAGAAAAAAAGGTTCCAAAAGGGTTCCAAAAGGGTTCTTCGGCTGTCCCCATAGGATAACCCTTTTTCTGTTCCAGGTAGAACCTTTTTAGGTTTCAAGTAGAACCCTTTTGGGTTCCATGTAAAACCCTCTGTGGAAAGTGTTTGACATGGAACCCAAAAGAGTTTAACATGGAACCAAAAGGGTTTTTAACATGGAACCCAAAAAGGTTCTACCTGGAATCCCTTTTAGGTTTTAGGTTATGTGTATGAGACCAGGCTGAACTAAGAGAACACTCCAGCTCTCTCACATTAGGTCCAATCTTTATACAGTATATCCCTGTTAAAATGTCAGCCAGTTTACTGTCCCATGACCGACAGGTAGAACCAGGCCCTTCTTTGTTGTCACAGTTCCTCCTCTCATATTTATTTTCGATGTAATGAGAGAGAAGAATGCAGTGGTGCAGTTGAAAAAGTTGTGAAGCAATTGAGGTGATGATATAATCTTTGAAACGTCAAAGACTAATCAAACACTAAAACACGTCTCGTTTCCTCTTGAAACACAATAAATCATTCCTTCATTAATTACATTGTACATTTATTAATTTGTGATTTCCCACTGTTCTGATCCAGTATCTGGGAGATCACAATTTATAAGTCCTGCTGTCTGTAGAAGGTTGAGGGCATCCCAGTGGAGAGGGGCTGGGAGGGATTTCGGGGAGAAGTTGGCCCTTAGGTACAGATCTTGGATCAGCTTAGCCTCTCACACCAATAAACACAAGCTGGGCAGTCATGTTGGTGAGGGAATGAATCCTGTCATTGTTGTGTGAGCCATGCTGGGAAGGGAAACAGAGACTCTTGATGCAGATACAGTAGGTAGGTGTTTAGTTATGAGGTTATCCACTTGGCAGAACAGTATTGAATGTATTTGAACTTGATTTAAAAAATAAAAAATAAAAAAATAAAAAATGATTTAGTATTTTGCTGCCCAGAGTAATTTATTTCCATATTGTTGAATGGTATTTTGTGGAGTTGTGTTACGGTGCATTGTCTCGTTATTCAGATGTCTGCTATGACTGAAGCTGTTTTAAGGAATACATGAAATTGAATGTAAGGTATGAAACAGTTCTATTAGCAGTATAGTAGTAGTTAGTAGTATAGTAGTAGTTAGTAGTATAGTAGTAGTTAGTAGTATAGTAGTAGTTAGTAGTATAGTAGTAGTTAGTAGTATAGTAGTAGTTAGTAGTATAGTAGTAGTTAGTAGTATAGTAGTAGTTAGTAGTATAGTAGTAGCTAGTAGTATAGTAGTAGTATAGTAGTAGTATAGTAGTAGTTAGTAGTATAGTAGCAGTCAGTAGTATAGCAGTATAGTAGTAGTTAGCAGTATAGTAGTATAGTAGTAGTTAGTAGTATAGTAGTATAGTAGTAGTTAGTAGTATAGTAGTAGTATAGTAGTAGTTAGCAGTATAGTAGCAGTCAGTAGTATAGTAGTATAGCAGTAGTTAGTAGTATAGTAGTATAGTAGTAGTTAGCAGTATAGTAGTATAGTAGTAGTTAGTAGTATAGTAGCAGTATAGTAGTAGTTTGTAGCATAGTAGCAGTCAGTAGTATAGTAGTATAGTAGTAGTTAGTAGTATAGTAGTATAGTAGTAGTTGGTAGTATAGTAGTATAGTAGTAGTTAGTAGTATAGTGGTAGTATAGTAGTAGTTAGTAGTATGGTAGCAGTTAGTAGTATAGTAGTATAGTAGTAGTTAGTAGTATAGTGGTAGTATAGTAGCAGTTAGTAGTATAGTAGTAGTTAGTAGTATAGTAGTAGTATAGTAGTAGTTAGTAGTATAGTAGCAGTCAGTAGTATAGTAGTAGTTAGTAGTATAGTAGTAGTTAGTAGTATAGTAGTAGTTACAGTATAGTAGTATAGTAGTAGTATAGTAGTAGTTAGTAGTATAGTAGTAGTTACAGTATAGTAGTATAGTAGTAGTATAGTAGCAGTTAGTAGTATAGTAGTAGTTACAGTATAGTAGTATAGTGGTAGTATAGTAGTAGTTAGTAATATAGTAGCAGTTAGTAGTTAGTAGTATAGTAGTAGTTAGTAGTATAGTAGTAGTTAGTAGTATAGTAGTATAGTAGCAGTCAGTAGTATAGTAGTAGTTAGTAGCATAGTAATGGTTACAGTATAGTAGTATAGTAGTGGTATAGTAGTAGTTAGTAGTATAGTGGTAGTTACAGTATAGTAGTATAGTAGTAGTATAGTAGTAGTTAGTAGTATAGTAGTAGTTACAGTATAGCAGTATAGTAGTAGTATAGCAGTAGTTAGTAATATAGTAGCAGTTAGTAGTTAGTAGTATAGTAGTAGTTAGTAGTATAGTAGTAGTTAGTAGTATAGTAGTAGTTACAGTATAGTAGTATAGTAGTAGTATAGTAGTAGTTAGTAATATAGTAGCAGTTAGTAGTATAGTAGTATAGTAGCAGTCAGTAGTAGTATAGTAATAGTTAGTAGTATAGTAGTAGTTGGTAGTATAGTAGCAGCTGTAGTATAGTAGTAGTTGGTAGTATAGTAGTAGTTAGTAGTAGTTGGTAGTATAGTAGTAGTTGGTAGTACAGTAGTAGTTATAGTAATAGTAGAATAGCAGTGTAGTAGTAGTTATAGTAATAGTAGTATTGTAGTAGTATATTAGCAGTTAGTGGTATAGTAATAGTTAGTAGTATAGTAGTAGTTAGTAGTATGGTAGTAGTTAATAGTATAGTAGTAGTTATAGTACAGTAGTAGTTATAGTAGTAGTTAGTAGTAATAGTAGTATAGTATTAGTGTAGTAGTATAGTGTTAGTTATAATAATAATAATAGTATCGTCGTAGTTAGTAGTATAGTAGTAGTAGTTAGTAGTTAGTAGTAGTAGTTAGTAGTATAGTGGTAGTTATAGTACCAATAGTATAGTAGTAGTTAGTAGTATAGTAGTAGTTAGTAGCGTAGTAGTAGTTAGTAGTATAGTAGTATTAGTTAGTAGTATAGTGGTAGTTATAGTACTAATAGTATAGTAGTCATTAGTAGTATAGTAGTAGTATAGTAGTAGTAGTTAGTAGTATAGTGGTAGTTATAGTAATGATAGTATAGTGGTAGTTAGTAGTATAGTAGTAGTAGTTAGTAGTATATCAGTAGTATAGTAGTAGTAGTTAGTAGTATAGTAGTAGTTATAGTAATATTAGTATACTAGTACTTAGTAGTATAGTAGTAGTAGTTAGTAGTATAGTAGTTATAGTATAGTAGTAGTTATAGTACAGTAGTGGAATGTAAGGCATGAAACAGAAGTGCACTGTCACTGATATTGGCATAGCACCTCTTCTCTTTTTTTCTCCCTCCCTCTCTCCCTCCCCCTCCCGCTCTGTCCCCTTCTCTCTCCCCCTCCCCTCCCCTTTCTGTCCCCCTCTCTCTCTCCCTCTCTGTCCCTCTCTCTCTCTTTCTCGCTCTCTTTCTGCCTTCCCCTCTCTCTCCCTCGCTCTCTTTCTGCCTTCCTCTCTCTCTCCCTCGCTCTCTTTCTGCCTTCCTCTCTCTCTCCTTCGCTCTCTTTCTGCCTTCCTCTCTCTCTCTCCCTCGCTCTCTTTCTGCCTTCCTCTCTCTCTCTCCCTCGCTCTCTTTCTGCCTTCCTCTCTCTCTCTCCCTCGCTCTCTTTCTGCCTTCCTCTCTCTCTCTCCCCTCGCTCTCTTTCTGCCTTCCTCTCTCTCTCTCCCTCACTCTCTTTCTGTCTTCCTCTCTCTCTCTCCCTTGCTCTCTTTCTGCCTTCCTCTCTCTCCCTCCCTCGCTCTCTTTCTGTCTTCCTCTCTCTCCCTCCCTCGCTCTCTTTCTGTCTTCCTCTCTCTCCCTCCCTCGCTCTCTTTCTGCCTTCCTCTCTCTCTCCCTCGCTCTCTTTCTGCCTTCCTCTCTCTCTCTCCCTCGCTCTCTTTCTGCCTTCCTCTCTCTCTCTCCCTCACTCTCTTTCTGTCTTCCTCTCTCTCCCTCCCTCGCTCTCTTTCTGCCTTCCTCTCTCTCTCTCCATCTCTCTTTCCGGCTCTCTTTTTGGCTCTCTTCAAAGAGGAACTGAAAAGGCTGAAAGCAAAACACGCTATTGTGCAACACACACATGCACCTACACACACACATGCACCTACACACACACATGCACCTACACACACACATGCACCTGCGCACACACAAAAACAATTAAACATACTATTATAAATCTAACTAATGAGTAACTGTCTGACCCAATGTTCCATTGTCAGAGACACCTTAGGTGCTGTTCTGTGATCAAAAATGTATTACCTCTCAGAAATTACATTTGTGACACAGCACTTTCTCTCTGTGTGTGTGTGTGTGTGTGTGTGTGTGTGTGTGTGTGTGTGTGTGTGTGTGTGTGTGTGTGTGTGTGTGTGTGTGTGTGTGTGTGTGTGTGTGTGCGTGTGTGTGCCTCTGACTGTCATTCACACTTTTTTTAATACAAAGTCTCACACATGCCCCCTACTGGCTCCAACAGAGAATTAAGGAAAGGACTCCCATTCTCCTTCAATGAGGGCGAAAGGCCATTTCCCTCCTATCAACAGTCTTACAGTGGAGGAAATGTATCACCACAACAGAAAGCAATAAAGATGCGTGTAAAGCAGTGCTCGGAGCACGAGGCCATTCACCCCATCGATGAATCACCTCTGATGATGTCACACTTATCCCCTTTCCTCCAGTAGGGAGCGTGTGAGTGGAGTCTGCTCGGACCAACAGCACACCACAGGAGGTTGGGGGCACCTTATTTGGTAATGGCTGGACCAGGGAGGACGGGCTCCTGGTAATGGATGGACCAGGGAGGAAGGGCTCCTGGTAATGGATGGACCAGGGAGGACGGGCTCCTGGTAATGGATGGACCAGGGAGGACGGGCTCCTGGTAATGGATGGACCGGGGAGGACTGGCTCCTGGTAATGGATGGACCAGGGAGGACGGGCTCCTGGTAATGGATGGAGGACGGGCTCATGGTAATGGATGGACCTGGGAGGACGGGCTCATGGTAATGGCTGGACCAGGGAGGACGGGCTCCTGGTAATGGATGGACCGGGGAGGACTGGCTCCTGGTAATGGATGGACCAGGGAGGACGGGCTCCTGGTAATGGATGGACCAGGGAGGACGGGCTCCTGGTAATGGCTGGACCAGGGAGGACGGGCTCCTGGTAATGGATGGACCAGGGAGGACGGGCTCCTGGTAATGGATGGACCAGGGAGGACGGGCTCCTGGTAATGGATGGACCAGGGAGGACGGGCTCCTGGTAATGGATGGACCAGGGAGGACGGGCTCCTGGTAATGGATGGACCAGGGAGGACGGGCTCCTGGTAATGGATGGACCAGGGAGGACGGGCTCCTGGTAATGGCTGGACCAGGGAGGACGGGCTCCTGGTAATGGATGGACCAGGGAGGACGGGCTCCTGGTAATGGATGGACCAGGGAGGACGGGCTCCTGGTAATGGATGGACCAGGGAGGACGGGCTCCTGGTAATGGATGGACCAGGGAGGACGGGCTCCTGGTAATGGCTGGACCAGGGAGGACGGGCTCCTGGTAATGGATGGACCAGGGAGGACGGGCTCCTGGTAATGGCTGGACCGGATATGAGTGGAAATGGTATCAAATACATCAAACAAATGGTTTCCATGTGTGTTTTGATGCCGTTTTCTATTTGCGCCGTTCCAGACATTATTAGGAGCCGTTCCAGACATTATTAGGAGCCGTTCCAGACATTATTAGGAGCCGTTCCAGACATTATTAGGAGCCGTTCCAGACATTATTAGGAGCCGTTCCAGACATTAATAGGAGCCGTTCCAGACATTAATAGGAGCCGTTCCATTATTAGACATTATTAGGAGCCGTTCCAGACATTATTAGGAGCCGTTCCAGACATTATTAGGAGCCGTTCCAGACATTATTAGGAGCCAGACATTATTAGGTTCCAGCCGTTCCAGACATTATTAGGAGCCGTTCCAGACATTATTAGGAGCCGTTCCAGACATTATTAGGAGCCGTTCCAGACATTATTAGGAGCCGTTCCAGACATTATTAGGAGCCGTTCCAGACATTATTAGGAGCCGTTCCAGACAGACATTATTAGGAGCCGTTCCAGACATTATTAGGAGCCGTTCCAGACATTATTAGGAGCATTATTAGGAGTTCCAGACATTATTAGCCGTTCCAGACATTATTAGGAGCGTTCCAGACATCATTAAGAGCCGTTCCAGACATTATTAGGAGCCGTTCCAGACATTATTAGGAGCCGTTCCAGACATTATTAGGAGCCGTTCCAGACATTATTAGGAGCCGTTGTCCTCTCGGCAAAGCCTCCACTGCAGTATACATAACCTAACTGATCGCTTCACCATGGGTGAATCTCAATGTTTTGAAGTTGCCTCCTTCTCCTTGTCACTGATATCTAGAAGAGCTGGACAGATGGAAGCACACCCACCATTCAGTTGCTGGACTTCCACTCATCCCCACTCTCATCCATCCTGTCTTTTCAGATCAATGCATGATCAACCCAAGGAAACAAGGAGACAAGGAAAATAATCGCTTATTGAGATGCACCCTTTGGTAATGCGTACAGAACCTGGTTCAAAAAACTGCATTGCACCGGGATGTGGGGAAGCAACATCATTCCCTGAGCGCCCAACCAATAGGCGACCATGTGTGAGGAGTCAAACACAGGTCACCTTGCTGAGGTCATCCAATCAGCAAATCAAAATCAAATTTATTTATATAGCCCTTCGTACATCAGCTGATATCTCAAAGTGCTGTACAGAAACCCAGTCTAAAACCCCAAACAGCAAGCAATGCAGGTGTAGAAGCACGGTGGCTAGGAAAAACTCCCTAGAAAGGCCAAAACCTAGGAAGAAACCTAGAGAGGAACCAGGCTATGTGGGGTGGCCAGTCCTCTTCTGGCTGTGCCGGGTGGAGATTATAACAGAACATGGACAAGATGTTCAAATGTTCATAAATGACCAGCAGGGTCAGATAATAATAAGGCCATGCAGACGGCTCAGGGACGGTAACCATGATGACCAAATCTGCATATGTGCAGCAGACGCCCCCCTGCGTGTGCTTCATATGCACTCATATTTACAGTGGGGCAAAAAAAGTATTTAGTCAGCCACCAATTGTGCAAGTTCTCCCACTTAAAAAGATGAGAGAGGCCTGTAATTTTCATCATAGGTACACTTCAACTATGACAGACAAAATGACGGAAAAAAATCCAGAAAATCACATTGTAGGATTTATTTGCAAATTATGGTGGAAAATAAGTATTTGGTCAATAACAAAATATGTGGCTGTACTGTAGTAGGGTACTGTAGGACTCTACTATACTGTGAGTGAGTTAGATGTGTATGAGAGGGTTTGATATAGGAGTAAAGCAGAGGCAGAGGAAGCAGCTGGGAATGGACTCCACAACATAATACAATATGTCCCACTGTAGCATTCTGGGACTGGAAGGTTATATGAGGTTATGACCGGAGACCAAAGCATAGAATAACCTGTTTACACAAAGGAAGGGTGTTTATGATGGGTTTTATATCCTCTACTACCGGTGTCCCAAAGCCCCCCCTCCCCACGGGACGGTTGAGCTAATGTGCGCTAATGTGATTAGCATGAGGTTTTAAGTAACAAGAACATTTCCCAGGACATAGACATATCTGATATCTGATTGGCTGGAAGCTTACATTCTTGTTAATCTAAGTGCACTGTCCAATTTACAGTAGTTATTACAGTGAAAAAATATGATGTTATTGTTTGAGGAGAGGGCACGCATTTGGGCAGTCTTGATACGACATTTTGAACAGTAATGCAATGGTTCTTTGGATCAGTATAAAACTTTGCACATACACTGCTGCCTAGTGGATAAAATCTCAATTGTGCCTAGAGTCCAAAGTCATGTAATGGCCTTTCTCTTGCATTGCAAAGATGATGGAACAAAAAATACATAGAATACATGTTTTATTCTTTGTGTTAGCTTTTACCAGATCTAATGTGTTATGCATATCCAGGTCCTGAGCTACAGGCAGTTAGATTTGGGTCATTTTAGGCGACACTACAAGGGTTTATGATGTGTTAGTACTCTCTCTCTCTCTCTATATATATATATATATATATTATATGCTGTATATATATGTGTGATATACTGTATATAATGTACATATATATCTCTATATATACTGTACATATATATCTCTATATATACTGTGTATATATATATATACCTCTGATATACTGTATATACTGTATATATATATCTATATATACTGTATATATATATATATATATATATATATATATATATATATATATATATATATATATATTGCACACACTGTATATAGACTTTGTATATAGATTATTGACTGTATGTTTGTTTTACTCCATGTGTAACTCTGTGTTGTTGTTTGTGTCGAACTGCTTTGCTTTATCTTGGCCAGGTTGCAGTTGTAAATGAAAACTTGTTCTCAACTACCTGGTTAAATAAAGGTAAAATAAAAATAAAAATCTCTGATCTCTGATATACTGTATATATATCTCTGATATATTGTATATATATATATATATATATATATATATGATATTATATATATATGATATACTTTACAAACTGTATATATATATCTCTGATCTCTGATATACTGTATATATTGTATATATATCTGATACACTTACAAACTTTATATATATATATATCTCTGAAAGTTCGTGTTGCCCAGCAACAGCCCCAAAACATCACAGCTCTAGAGGAGATCTGCATGGAGGAATGTGTCAAAATACCAGTGTGTGAAAACCTTGTGAAGACTTACAGAAAACGTTTGACCTCTGTCATTGCCAACAAAGGGTATATAACAAAGTATTGAGATAAACTTTTGTTATTGACCAAATACTTATTTTCCACCATAATTTGCAAATAAATTCATAAAAAATCCTACAATGTGATTTCCTGGATTTTTTTCTCATTTTGTCTGTCATAGTTGAAGTGCACCTATGATGAAAATTACAGGCCTCTCTCATCTTTTTAAGTGGGAGAACTTGCACAACTGGTGGCTGACTAAATACTTTTTTGCCCCACTGTATATATCCGATATACTGTATATAATGTATGTATATCTCTGATATACTATATATAATGTATATCTCTGATATACTGTATATAATGTATGTATATCTCTGATATACTGAATATAATGTATATAAATCTCTGATATACTGTATATAATGTATATATATCTCTGATCTCTGATATACTGTATATATATTTCTGATATACTGTATATACTGTATATATAAACTCAGCAAAAAAAGAAACGTCCCTTTTTTGAGCACGTCTGTGACCTGTTGGATCAGAGGGCTAGGGCCATTCCCCCCAGAAATGTCTGGGAACTTGCAGGTGCCTTGGTGGAAGAGTGGGGTAACATCTCACAGCAAGAACTGGCAAATCTGGTGCAGTCCATGAGGAGGAGATGCACTGCAGTACTTAATGCAGCTGGTGGCCACACCAGATACTGACTGTTACTTTCGACCCCCCCTTTGTTCAGGGACACATTATTCCATTTCTGTTAGTCACATGTCTGTGGAACTTGTTCAGTTTGTGTCAGTTGTTGAATCTTGTTATGTTCATGCAAATATTTACACATGTTAAGTTTGCTGAAAATAAATGCAGTTGGCAGTGAGAGGACATTTCTTTTTTTGCTGAGTTTATATATCTGATATACTCCATATACTGTATTTATATATATCTCTGATTGTAACGGTTTTCTAGTGGTGATGAAGGAGAGTCGGACCAAACTGCAGCGTGTCGATTGCGATCCATATTTATTAAACAAAACGTAAACACGACTAAACACTAAACACTACAAAACAATAAACGTAATGAAAACCGAAAACAGCCTATCTAGTGCAAACTAACAGAGAGTACAAGTAAGACACTAAGGACAATCACCCACGACAAACTCAAAGAATATGGCTGCCTAAATATGGTTCCCAATCAGAGACAACGATAAGCACCTGCCTCTGATTGAGAACCACTCCAGACAGCCATAGACTTTGCTAGACAACCCACTAAGCTACAATCCCAATACCACCACCAAAACCCCAAGACAAACACACCACAATTACAAAAACCCCATGCCACACCCTGGCCTGACCAAATACATAAAGATAAACACAAAATACTTTGACCAGGGCGTGACAGAACCCCCCCCCTAAGGTGCGGACTCCCGAACGCACCTCAAAACAATAGGGAGGGTCCGGGTGGGCGTCTGTCCATGGTGGCGGCTCCGGCGCGGGACGTGGACCCCACTCATTTAATGTCTTAGTCCCCTCTCCCTTCGTCCCTGGATAGTCCACCCTCGCCGCCGACCATGGCCTAGTAGTCCTCACCCAGAACCCCACTGGACTGAAGGACAGCTTGGGACTGAGGGGAAGCTCAGGAGTGAGAGAAAGCTCAGGAGTGAGAGAAAGCTCAGGAGTGAGAGAAAGCTCAGGAGTGAGAGAAAGCTCAGGAGTGAGAGAAAGCTCAGGAGTGAGAGAAAGCTCAGGAGTGAGAGAAAGCTCAGGAGTGAGAGGAAGCTCAGGAGTGAGAGGAAGCTCAGGAGTGAGAGGAAGCTCAGGAGTGAGAGGAAGCTCAGGAGTGAGAGGAAGCTCAGGAGTGAGTGAGAGAGCTCAGGAGTGAGAGGAAGCTCAGGCAGGTAGATAGATCTACCAGCTCCTGGCTGGCTGGTGGTTTCAGCAGATCCTGGCTGACTGGCAGATCCTGGCTGACTGGCAGATCCTGGCTGACTGGCAGATCTGGAAGAGTCTGGTTGACTGGCAGATCTGGAAGAGTCTGGTTGACTGGCAGATCTGGAAGAGTCAGGTTGACTGGCAGATCTGGAAGAGTCTGGCTGACTGGCAGATCTGGAAGAGTCTGGCTGACTGGCAGATCTGGCGGCGCTGGGCAGACTGACTGGCGCTGGGCAGACTGGCGGCGCTGGGCAGACTGGCGGCGCTGGGCAGACTCGCGGCGCTGGGCAGACTGGCGGCGCTGGGCAGACTGGCGGCGCTGGGCAGACTGACGACGCTGGGCAGACTGGCGACGCTGGGCAGACTGACGACGCTGGGCAGACTGACGACGCTGGGCAGACTGACGACGCTGGGCAGACTGGCGGTGCTGGGCCGACTGGCGGTGCTGGGCAGACTGGCGGTGCTGGGCAGACTGGCGATGCTGGGCAGACTGGCGATGCTGGGCAGACTGACGGCGCTGGGCAGACTGGCGACGCTGGGCAGACTGGGGGCACTGGCGGCGCTGGGCAGACTGGCGGCACTAGCTGCTCCATATAGGCTGACAGCTCTGGCGGCTTCTTACAGACTGACCGCTCTGGCGGCTCCGTGCTGACTGGCAGCTCCTTGCAGACTGGCAGCTCCTTACAGACTGACAGCTCCGTGCAGACTGGCAGCTCCTTGCAGACTGGCAGCTCCTTGCAGACTGGCAGCTCCATGCAGACTGGCAGCTCCATGCAGACTGGCAGCTCCATGCAGACTGGCTGCTCTATGCAGACTGACAGCTCTGGCTGCTTCATGCAGACTGACAGCTCTGGCTGCTCCATGTAGACTGGCTGCTTCATGCAGACTGGCAGCTCGGGCTGCTTCATGTAGACTGGCTGCTTCATGCAGACTGACAGCTCTGGCTGCTTCATGCAGACTGGCAGCTCTGGCTGCGCTGAACAGGCGGGAGACTCCTGCAGCGCTGTGTCGGAGGAAGGCTCTGGCTGCGCTGAACAGGCGGGAGACTCCGGCAGCGCTGGAGATGAGGAAAGCTCTAACAGCGCTAGAGAGGCGAGGCGCACTGTAGGCCTGATGCGTGGTGCTGGTACTGGTGGTACTGGACCGAGGACACGCACAGGAAGCCTGGTGCGGGGAGCTGCTACCGGAGGGCTGGGTTGTGGAGGTGGTACTGGATAGACCGGACCGTGCAGGCACACTGGAGCTCTTGAGCACCGAGCCTGCCCAACCTTACCTGGTTGAATGCTCTCGGTTGCCCTGCCAGTGTGGCGAGGTGGAATAGCCCGCACTGGGCTATGCAGGCGAACCGGAGACACCGAGCGCAAGGCTGGTGCCATGTAAGCCGGCCCAAGGAGACGAACTGGGGACCAGATGCGTAGAGCCGGCTTCATGGCATTTGGCTCGACGCTCAATCTAGCCCGGCCGATACTCGGAGCTGGAATATACCGAACCGGGCTGTGCACCCGCACTGGAGACACCGTGCGCTCCACAGCATAATACGGTGCCTGCCCGGTCTCTCCAGCCCCCGGTAAGCACAGGGAGTTTGCGCAGGTCTCCTACCTGGCATAGCCATACTCCCTGTAAGCCCCCCAAGAAATTTTGGGGCTGACTCTCGGGCTTCCATCCGCTCTGCCGTGCTAGCTCCTCATAATGCCGCCTCTCTGCTTTTGCTGCCTCCAGCTCGGCTTTGGGGCGACAATAATCTCAGGCTGATTCCAGGGTCCTTTACCGTCCAATTCCTCCTCCCATGTCCATTTCTCCAGGTGGTGCAACCTCTCCCACTGTAGCTGCTGCTGCTCCTGCTGCTGCTGCCTCTGTTGCCTCTTCTCCTGTTGCACCTTTGGGCGGCTACACTCCCTGGTTTAGCCCAGGGTCCTCTCCCGTCGAGGATTTCCTCCCATGTCCAGAAATCCTTATTTAGCATCTCCTTTTTCGGCTTCTCCTGCCTGTTGACACGCCGCTTGGTCCGTTGGTGGTGGGTGATTCTGTAACGGTTTTCTAGTGGTGATGAAGGAGAGTCGGACCAAACTGCAGCGTGTCGATTGCGATCCATATTTATTAAACAAAACGTAAACACGACTAAACACTAAACACTACAAAACAATAAACGTAATGAAAACCGAAAACAGCCTATCTAGTGCAAACTAACAGAGAGTACAAGTAAGACACTAAGGACAATCACCCACGACAAACTCAAAGAATATGGCTGCCTAAATATGGTTCCCAATCAGAGACAACGATAAGCACCTGCCTCTGATTGAGAACCACTCCAGACAGCCATAGACTTTGCTAGACAACCCACTAAGCTACAATCCCAATACCACCACCAAAACCCCAAGACAAACACACCACAATTACAAAAACCCCATGCCACACCCTGGCCTGACCAAATACATAAAGATAAACACAAAATACTTTGACCAGGGCGTGACACTGATGTACTGTATATACTATATATATATATATATATATATATATATATATATATATATATATATATATATATATATATATATATATATGTATATATATATATATCTGATATACTGTATATATATATATATATATATATACTTGAATAGTGCAGTGAATTAAATAATGTGCAACTCTATCATGTATATACTCTGATATACTGATATACTGTATATATATTGTGGCGTACAGTAGGTCAGCCACCAGGGGGAGACACGTCGTGACCTCGTGACAGACGGAGTACATCACGATGGCTCTATCTGCTGGACGTGCCAGGTCTCGCCGGGCTCTCAGGCCAGGACTAATTTGGGCTGATTGGGAGTTGGTGAGTAATCAAGGGCTGATTGCTCACCAGCTGTGCAAGTCCCATAAAGCTGCCAGAAGGTCAGCACACAGGGAGCGACTGGGGGAAGAAAGGACTCCTGTATAGTTGGGGATGGTTACAGAGGTATGGAGGGAGTTGAGTTTTTGTGCCCAACAGGATACAGCAAGACCTGGAGCCCAGAAGACGGTATTCTGGAGAGGGTCTCATTGGGGAGGCCTATCCTTTTCTTTCTGATTTATTATTTAAATAAACACCCTTGAAACTGAGCTAATCCTACTCTGTCAGTGTCTGATCTGTGTAAACGTCTTGACCAAACCCCCTGGTCTGCCACAATATATATATATATACATGAACAATACAGTGAATAAACGAATGTGCAACTCTATCATGTGTCAAACTAAGTGGAGTAAACTCATTCTGAGGGATTTATAGGACAGGTGACCGTTGGGGCTGAGTTTTTCCATCAGCTTTACCATCTGTACAGAGGAGTGCGTAGAGTCTCTCAGTAAATGTGAAACCAGTGAAAGAGTAGACATGGGACCTGGCGTCCACATTGTAAAAGGAGACCTCCCCTCTCTTCATAACCCTTAAACACCCTCACCTTTTGGGGCTTCTCTCTCAGCGTGTTTTAACTTTAATGGGTTAGAGTTCATGTTTACAGTTAATGCATTGAGCTGTATCTAAAGATATATATTTTTAAATATTTTCTTTAAAATGAAAAGGAGCTGCGTGTGCTGAGGAGCTTCCCCAAGTCCATTCTTGCTGGCAGCTACAATCAGGAAGCACCTGAAACAATATGAAACAGAACAACCAGGAAGTACCTGAAACAATATGAAACAGAACAACCAGGAAGAACCCCAACTCTTGGCGTTCTTCTCAGAAAGGGGCATCACCTGGAGGTTCATCGCCGAGCGAGCAGCCTGGTGGGGCGGATTCTGGAAAAGACTCGTCAGATCAGTGAAAACATGCCTCCGAAAGGTTCTTGGGAGAGCTTCGATTAACTTTGAAGAGATGTGCACAGTCCTGACAGAGGTTGAAGCTGTCCTAAATTCTAGGCCCCTGATCTTTGTGCACAATGAAGTGGATGAACCACAACCCCTGACCCCAGCACACTTCCTGGTGGGTAAAAGACTAACCTCTTTGCCACCATTTCCAGCAGCATCCAACGCTAAACAAGGAGGAAATTAATTTGTGTGTTGGAGATTGAGAGAACTACATACATATTTTTGTTGAATTGGTTAGTATTGGATTACGCTTTTGACTGCAAGTTCCAGAATGCCTTGCGACAGGAAGTAGAGCAAAAATGCGGCAGTTATGTTCAAAGTGATTATACTGACTTTCGGTAGTAACTTTCTGTTATTGTTTTGTAGACTCTAAAGTTGTTAAATGTAACGTGAACAAGTAGTATTACTAAAACTTTAATTTCAAACCCGACGTCCCGAGTCATTACTTTGAAAATAGTTATTCTATACAGGGAGAGGGTGACATGAGGTTCCATGTAAAGCCTTGTATTTAACCTCATTCCTCAGCCCCACAGTCCAATATCCAATCACAGGACTTGGTGCTATAACCACATTTCTGTTGATGGACTCTCTGTCCACTGCTAAAGCCCATCAAGTTTTCCCCTTCGTCTGCAATTCAAAGTAGAATCTCCCTGAGAAGGACCCCTTTCTTTCCTGTAGCTGTATCAACCCTCTCTGGGTTTTCCAGAGTGTCTTGTAGTCCGTCTGCTCCATGTTCCCTGTCTTCAGTCACATCTATTGCGCTGCATCTTCCAAAGTTCATCATATTCTCCGATGAGTGTCTCCTTCAGCAGAGACACAACTCTCCTCACAGTCCCCACACATACAGTACCATTCAAAACGTTTGGACACACCTACTCATTTTAAGGGTTTTTCTTTATTTATTTTTTTACTATTTTCTATATTGTAGAATAATATTGAAGGCATCACAACTTTGAAATAACACATATGGAATCATGTAGTAACCAAAGAATTGTTATAACAAATCAAAATATATTTTATATTCTTCAAAGTAGCCAACCTTTGCTCAACCAGCTTCACCTGGAATGCTTTTCCAACAGTCTTGAAGGAGTTCCCACATATGCTGAGCACTTGTTGGCTGTTTTTCCTTCACTCTGCAGTCCAACTCATCCCAAACCATCACAATTGGGTTGAGGTTGGGTGATTGTGGAGGCCAGGTCATCTGATGCAGCACTCCATCACTCTCCTTCTTGGTCAAATAGCCCTTACACATCCTGGAGGTGTGTTGGGTCATTGTCCTGTTGAAAAACAAATGATAGTCCCAGTAAGCGCAAAACAGATGGGATGGCGTATCGCTGCAGAATGCTGTGTTTCTTGATAGAAGCCACTATCTGACGAGGCTCCAGGTGACACACCAGACACAGCAGACACACCAGACAGGACTACAGGTCCATGAGCATCTTCCCAGGGCAGACGTCACAGCATACTTCTCCACATGGAATGGATACTGAGACAGTGAACAGACAGATAGAGCACTAGAACTGCTCGTCAGACAGGAGACTGCTCTTCAGACAGGAGACTGCTCTTCTGACAGGAGACTGCTCTTCGGACAGGAGACTGCTCTTCAGACGGGACACTGCTCTTCAGACAGGACACTGCTCTTCAGACGGGACACTGCTCTTCAGACAGGACACTGCTCTTCAGACAGGACACTGCTCATCAGACAGGAGACTGCTCTTCAGACAGGACACTGCTCTTCAGACAGGAGACTGCTCTTCAGACAGGACACTGCTCTTCAGACAGGAGACTGCTCTTCGGACAGGAGACTGCTCTTCGGACGGGACACTGCTCTTCAGACGGGACACTGCTCTTCAGACAGGACACTGCTCTTCAGACAGGAGACTGCTCATCAGACAGGAGACTGCTCTTCAGACAGGACACTGCTCTTCAGACAGGACACTGCTCTTCAGACAGGACACTGCTCTTCAGACAGGAGACTGCTCTTCTGACAGGAGACTGCTCTTCGGACAGGAGACTGCTCTTCAGACAGGACACTGCTCTTCAGACAGGAGACTGCTCATCAGACAGGAGACTGCTCTTCAGACAGGACACTGCTCTTCAGACAGGAGACTGCTCTTCAGACAGGACACTGCTCTTCAGACAGGAGACTGCTCTTCAGACAGGACACTGCTCTTCAGACAGGACACTGCTCTTCAGACAGGACACTGCTCTTCAGACAGGACACTGCTCATCAGATAGGAGACTGCTCTTCAGACGGGACACTGCTCTTCTGACAGGAGACTGCTCTTCAGACAGGACAATGCTCTTCAGACAGGAGACTGCTCATCAGACAGGACACTGCTCTTCAGACAGGAGACTGCTCTTCAGACAGGACACTGCTCTTCAGACAGGACACTGCTCTTCAGACAGGAGACTGCTCTTCAGACAGGAGACTGCTCTTCAGACAGGACACTGCTCTTCAGACAGGAGACTGCTCTTCAGACAGGACACTGCACTTCAGACAGGACACTGCTCTTCAGACAGGAGACTGCTCATCAGATAGGAGACTGCTCTTCAGACAGGACACTGCTCTTCAGACAGGACACTGCTCTTCAGACAGGAGACTGCTCTTCTGACAGGTAGACTGCTCTTCAGACAGGACACTGCTCTTCAGACAGGAGACTGCTCATCAGACAGGACACTGCT
>NC_056442.1:54952359-54982359 GCF_018296145.1 Oncorhynchus tshawytscha | reverse complement strand
TAAATAAATGCATTAGACCCTAATCTTTGGATTTTACATGACTGGACAGGGGCGTAGACATGGGTGGGCCTGGGAGGGCATAGGCCCACCCACTTGGGAGCCAATAATAAATCTTTTTTTTTCCACACAAAAGGGCTTTATTACAGACAGAAATACTCCTCAGATTCATCAGCTGTCCAGGTGGCTGCTCTCAGAAGATCCAGCAGGTGAAGAAGCCAGATGTGGCGGTCGTGGGTAGGTGTGGTTACACGTGGTCTGCTGTTGTGAAGCCGGATGTGGAGGTCGTGGGTAGGCGTGGTTACACGTGGTCTGCTGTTGTGAAGCCGGATGTGGAGGTCGTGGGTAGGCGTGGTTACACGTGGTCTGCTGTTGTGAGACCAGTTGGACGTACTGCCAAATTCTCTAAAACGATGTTGGAAACGGTAGAGAAATGAACATTACATTCTCTGGCAACAACTCTGGTGGAGATTCCTGCAGTCAGTCTATTATAAAAAAATTGCCAGTGAGAATTGATTTGTTTTGAGTCTGTTTTGGAAGTCACTGGTAAAGCATGAGAGCACATTGCACAATCTCACTGACAAGGCGTTCCGTGAATTTAGACCCCAACCGCACAGAACTGGGAAGCTGGAGAGAGCCTGCGTGCGATGGGCCACTGCCTGTAGGGCTGTAAATCATTAGAGTTGGACTGTTTTGTTTCCACACACTTTCTGTCATGGACAAATATTCAATTCATTAAAACAGTAAATGTTGATTTCAGATATGCCCTACCAGGCCCACCCATGTCTAGCCTAGCTTAGTCTACAAAAAAAAGTGTTTTTTAGGCTGCTTTTCTGGCCAGATTGTCATTCACTGTAGGTATAACTCTTATTCACAGAGCCATTGGATGTCCCCGAGCCTTGTAATAGAAATCTAATATAAAAGACACACTTGAGGAGGTTAGAGTGTAGAGGAGGCAGGTAGACTAGTGGTTAGAGTGTAGAGGAGGCAGGTAGCCTAGTGGTTAGAGTGTAGAGGAGGCAGGTAGTCTAGTGGTTAGAGTGTAGAGGAGGTAGGTAGCCTAGTGGTTAGGTGTAGCAGGTAGCCCAGTGGTTAGTGGTTAGTGGTTAGTGTAGAGGCGGCAGGGTAGCCTCGTGGTTAGAGTGTAGAGGCGGCCTAGTGGTTAACCCTATAGTGGTTAGAGTGTAGAGGCGGCAGGGTAGCCTAGTGGTTAGAGTGTAGAGGTGGCAGGCCTAGGGTTAGCCTAGTGGTTAGAGTGTAGAGGCGGCAGGGTAGCCTAGTGGTTAGAGTGTAGAGGCGGCAGGGTAGCCTAGTGGTTAGAGTGTAGAGGGTAGCGGGTTAGAGTGTAGGGGCAGGGTAGCCTAGTGGTTAGAGCATTGTGGTTAGAGTGTAGTAAGCCTAGTAGATTGCAAGTTCAAACCCCTGAGCTGACAAGGTGCAAATCTGTCGTTCTGCCCCTGAACAGGCAGTTAACCCACTGTTCCTAGGCCGTCATTGAAAATAAGAATTTGTTCTTAACTGACTTGCCTAGTTAAATAAAGGTCAAATAAAACACTTACTGCAGTTTAGGAAAGTTGCACATTGGCTGTAGTTTGAGAAACACATGTGATCCAGATGGAAAACGTGGAAAGGAATTGTCAATGGAAATGAGAGGGTGTGTCAGCTGACTTACCTTTGCAAAACTGAGCACAGTAGGTATCTTTCATATTTGAAAGATTATTTTGTCACTTCAAAGTTTCAAATGTTTACAAATCAGTATCGTTAGCGAAGATCAATAACATTTTAAACGTTAAAAAAGAGCGTCGGGATTGTAGTTCACACGGAGCCAGCTGTCCTTGCATACCATCAGCTGAGAACCCAAGTCAGAGACAGGCTGTGAGCCACCTTGGGTTCTCCAGAGCTAATGTAGGTCTAGCCTACTGTATTAAAAAAAAAAACATATTGGATAAGATTTTCTAAAATGTATCACTCAGAAGTCTTGAGTTTACCACTGTCATTGGAATCTGTGTTGGCAAAGTTGTGCACGTATGTAGAAACACCTGGAAACAAGTGTTCTACTGTCGACTTCTTGTCGTCTACTGTGGCAGTACTCTATAGAACCACAGGGTGGCGCTAAATCACTCAACATTTCTACATTTTGAACTAAGTCCCAAACTTCACTTCACAAAACTTGTCCCAAATGTAAATCTTTTTTTTTTGTCCGTATGGACGCTGTGATTTTGTTGACTATATTCCTACATTATTTAGGACGTTTTCTTTTCCCTTGGAATGTCTATAGCTTCCCTTAGCTTTAGTTTACAAGTCCAAGTCGGTCGAGTTGTAGTACACATGACGTCAGGTGAACTTGGGATGGCTTTCTGTGCTGTTCGGCACTCCCCCCTCCTCCTCTCTGTCCCAGTCCTCTCCTCCTGAACACACAACCCGGGTCACTCGGGTACTACCCAGCAAAACACAGGACTTTGAGATACTCTGAAAACAGCCGACGGTCGCCGGATTACTGATAAGACAACTCTTTTTTTTTTTTTTTTTTGCACAAAGGAATAGTTTACCTCAATCATAAATAAGTTGTCAAACAACAAGAAAACGTTGTCTAGTCCATTGAGAAGTCCAGGACACAGGCACCATGACCAGTCAGTAGAAAGGTACGTCTGTCTTGTCCCTCACGGGGCTACTAGAAGACACGCTCGCCGTGGGAACCGCTTTTTTATAGGTCAATGTGGAAACTGTTTCTCTCTCTTTCTGTGGCTACTTGGTTACACGAGCCAGCCTACTTCTCTGCAAAGACAACGTGTGTTGTCTGAACATGTTCTGCTGCATAGCTTTTAACCGTAACTCCTCCAGAGTACACGTTCCTCCGCTGTCTGCATGCCTGTCTGTCTGTCAGTCCTCTGCTGTATCAGGGATCTGTTGTGGTCTGCATGCCTGTCTGTCTGTCAGTCCTCTGCTGTATCAGGGATCTGTTGTGGTCTGCATGCCTGTCTGTCTGTCAGTCCTCTGCTGTATCAGGGATCTGTTGTGGTCTGCATGCCTGTCTGTCTGTCAGTCCTCTGCTGTATCAGGGATCTGTTGTGGTCTGCATGCCTGTCTGTCTGTCAGTCCTCTGCTGTATCAGGGATCTGTTGTGGTCTGCATGCCTGTCTGTCTGTCAGTCCTCTGCTGTATCAGGGATCTGTTGTGGTCTGCATGCCTGTCTGTCTGTCAGTCCTCTGCTGTATCAGGGATCTGTTGTGGTCCGGTACTATTCATGGATATTAGGCTGTTGGTGCAGTGGTAAAGGAACGACCCAGGCCCTGATCATGACTTATAAGGTCCATTACACTAAGAATCATTAGACGAATGCGTCTTCTTCAAGGAGAAGTTTTGTCCACATCTCCCACCGCTCGGTCTGAATATTAACATGTATGTCTTGCGGTACTGTTTTGGAAGCATATCAGCGAAAAATCATTTACATTAACAAAACAAATCTATTTAACAAAGGGGTATTAAATGAACACACACATTGATACGTTTAGGGTTAGTGTTTCCACACGGACATATATCCATGTTTACAGCGCTTGTTTATGGAAAACAGATGGAAGACGAGTGATCACCTGTGTTAATTAGCTATCTAGCATGCACCAAACACCTGTGTGTGTAATCATAACTGTGTAACTCAGGAATGTTGTGGAAGTGTAGTTTCATGGGATGGAGGCTCCATAGCTGTGTGGGTCTGTAACTGATACAGTGTAGTTTAGTAGGATGGAGGCTGTATGGATCTGTAACTGATACAGTGTAGTTTAGTAGGATGGAGGCTGTGTGGGTCTGTAACTGCTACAGTGTAGTTTAGTAGGATGGAGACTGTATGGATCTGTAACTACTACAGTGTAGTTTAGTAGGATGGAGGCGGTATGGGTCTGTAACTGCTACAGTGTAGTTTAGTAGGATGGAGGCTGTATGGGTCTGTAACTGCTACAGTGTAGTTTAGTAGGATGGAGGCTGTATGGGTCTGTTACTACTACAGTGTAGTTTAGTAGGATGGAGGCTGTATGGGTCTGTAACTGCTACAGTGTAGTTTAGTAGGATGGAGGCTCCATAGCTGTATGGGTCTGTAACTACTACAGTGTAGTTTAGTAGGATGGAGGCTGTATGGGTCTGTAACTGCTACAGTGTAGTTTAGTAGGATGGAGGCTGTATGGGTCTGTAACTGCTACAGTGTAGTTTAGTAGGATGGAGGCTCCATAGCTGTATGGGTCTGTAACTACTACAGTGTAGTTTAGTAGGATGGAGGCTGTATGGGTCTGTAACTGCTACAGTGTAGTTTAGTAGGATGGAGGCTGTATGGGTCTGTAACTGATACAGTCAGTGTAGTTTAGTAGGATGGAGGCTGTATGTGTCTGTAACTGCTACAGTGTAGTTTAGTAGGATGGAGGCTGTATGGGTCTGTTACTACTACAGTGTAGTTTAGTAGGATGGAGGCTGTATGGGTCTGTAACTGCTACAGTGTAGTTTAGTAGGATGGAGGCTCCATGCTGTGGGTCTGTAACTACTACAGTGTAGTTTAGTAGGATGGAGGCTGTATGGGTCTGTAACTGCTACAGTGTAGTTTAGTAGGATGGAGGCTGTATGGGTCTGTAACTGCTACAGTGTAGTTTAGTAGGATGGAGGCTCCATGCTGTATGGGTCTGTAACTACTACAGTGTAGTTTAGTAGGATGGAGGCTGCTGTGGGTCTGTAACTACTACAGTGTAGTTTAGTAGGATGGAGGCTGTATGGGTCTGTAACTGATACAGTGTAGTTTAGTAGGATGGAGGCTGTATGGGTCTGTAACTGATACAGTCAGTGTAGTTTAGTAGGATGGAGACATCTGTAACTGCTACAGTGTAGTTTAGTAGGATGGAGGCTGTATGGGTCTGTAACTGCTACAGTGTAGTTTAGTAGGATGGAGGCTGTATGGGTCTGTAACTACTACAGTGTAGTTTAGTAGGATGGAGGCTGTGTGGGTCTGTAACTGCTACAGTGTAGTTTAGTAGGATGGAGGCTGTATGGGTCTGTAACTGCTACAGTGTAGTTTAGTAGGATGGAGGCTGTGTGGGTCTGTAACTGCTACAGTCAGTGTAGTTTAGTAGGATGGAGGCTGTATGGGTCTGTAACTACTACAGTGTAGTTTAGTAGGATGGAGGCTGTGTGGGTCTGTAACTGCTACAGTCAGTGTAGTTTAGTAGGATGGAGGCTGTATGGATCTGTAACTACTACAGTGTAGTTTAGTAGGATGGAGGCTGTGTGGGTCTGTAACTGCTACAGTGTAGTTTAGTAGGATGGAGGCTGTATGGGTCTGTAACTACTACAGTGTAGTTTAGTAGGATGGAGGCTCCATAGCTGGGGTCTGTAACTGATACAGTGTAGTTTAGTAGGATGGAGGCTCCATAGCTGTATGGGTCTGTAACTGATACAGTCAGTGTAGTTTAGTAGGATGGAGACATCTGTAACTGCTACAGTGTAGTTTAGTAGGATGGAGGCTGTATGGGTCTGTAACTGCTACAGTGTAGTTTAGTAGGATGGAGGCATCTGTAACTGCTACAGTGTAGTTTAGTAGGTTGGAGGCTGTATGGGTCTGTAACTACTACAGTGTAGTTTAGTAGGATGGAGGCTGTATGGGTCTGTAACTGCTACAGTGTAGTTTAGTAGGATGGAGGCTGTATGGGTCTGTAACTACTACAGTGTAGTTTAGTAGGATGGAGGCTGTATGGGTCTGTAACTACTACAGTGTAGTTTAGTAGGATGGAGGCTGTATGGGTCTGTAACTGATACAGTGTAGTTTAGTAGGATGGAGGCTGTATGGGTCTGTAACTACTACAGTGTAGTTTAGTAGGATGGAGGCTGCTGTATGGGTCTGTAACTACTACAGTGTAGTTTAGTAGGATGGAGGCTCCATAGCTGTATGGGTCTGTAACTGCTACAGTGTAGTTTAGTAGGATGGAGGCTGTATGGGTCTGTAACTGATACAGTCAGTGTAGTTTAGTAGGATGGAGGCTGTATGGGTCTGTAACTGCTACAGTGTAGTTTAGTAGGATGGAGGCTCCATAGCTGTATGGGTCTGTAACTGATACAGTCAGTGTAGTTTAGTAGGATGGAGACATCTGTAACTGCTACAGTGTAGTTTAGTAGGATGGAGGCTGTATGGGTCTGTAACTGCTACAGTGTAGTTTAGTAGGATGGAGGCTGTATGGGTCTGTAACTGCTACAGTGTAGTTTAGTAGGATGGAGGCTGTATGGGTCTGTAACTACTACAGTGTAGTTTAGTAGGATGGAGGCTCCATAGCTGTATGGGTCTGTAACTACTACAGTGTAGTTTAGTAGGATGGAGGCTCCATAGCTGTATGGGTCTGTAACTGATACAGTCAGTGTAGTTTAGTAGGATGGAGACATCTGTAACTGCTACAGTGTAGTTTAGTAGGATGGAGGCTGTATGGGTCTGTAACTGCTACAGTGTAGTTTAGTAGGATGGAGGCTGTATGGGTCTGTAACTACTACAGTGTAGTTTAGTAGGATGGAGGCTGTGTATGGGTCTGTAACTGCTACAGTGTAGTTTAGTAGGATGGAGGCTGTATGGGTCTGTAACTGACTACAGTGTAGTTTAGTAGGATGGAGGCTCCATAGCTGTATGGGTCTGTAACTGATACAGTCAGTGTAGTTTAGTAGGATGGAGACATCTGTAACTGCTACAGTGTAGTTTAGTAGGATGGAGGCTGTATGGGTCTGTAACTGCTACAGTGTAGTTTAGTAGGATGGAGGCTGTATGGGTCTGTAACTACTACAGTGTAGTTTAGTAGGATGGAGGCTGTATGGGTCTGTAACTACTACAGTGTAGTTTAGTAGGATGGAGGCTGTATGGGTCTGTAACTACTACAGTGTAGTTTAGTAGGATGGAGGCTGTATGGGTCTGTAACTACTACAGTGTAGTTTAGTAGGATGGAGGCTGTATGGGTCTGTAACTACTACAGTGTAGTTTAGTAGGATGGAGGCTGTATGGGTCTGTAACTGCTACAGTGTAGTTTAGTAGGATGGAGGCTGTATGGGTCTGTAACTACTACAGTGTAGTTTAGTAGGATGGAGGCTCCATAGCTGTATGGGTCTGTAACTGCTACAGTGTAGTTTAGTAGGATGGAGGCTGTATGGGTCTGTAACTGCTACAGTGTAGTTTAGTAGGATGGAGGCTGTATGGGTCTGTAACTGATACAGTCAGTGTAGTTTAGTAGGATGGAGGCTGTATGGGTCTGTAACTGCTACAGTGTAGTTTAGTAGGATGGAGGCTGTATGGGTCTGTAACTGCTACAGTGTAGTTTAGTAGGATGGAGGCTGTATGGGTCTGTAACTGCTACAGTGTAGTTTAGTAGGATGGAGGCTCCGTAGCTGTATGGGTCTGTAACTACTACAGTGTAGTTTAGTAGGATGGAGGCTTCTGTAACTGCTATAGTGTAGTTTAGTAGGATGGAGGCTCCATAGCTGTATGGATCTGTAACTACTACAGTGTAGTTTGGTAGGGTGGAGGCTGTATGGGTCTGTAACTACTACAGTGTAGTTTAGTAGGATGGAGGCTGTATGGGTCTGTAACTGCTACAGTGTAGTTTAGTAGGTTGGAGGCTGTATGGGTCTGTAACTGATACAGTGTAGTTTAGTAGGATGGAGGCTCCATAGCTGTATGGGTCTGTAACTACTACAGTGTAGTTTAGTAGGATGGAGGCTCCATAGCTGTATGGGTCTGTAACTACTACAGTGTAGTTTAGTAGGATGGAGGCTGTATGGGTCTGTAACTGATACAGTGTAGTTTAGTAGGATGGAGGCTGTATGGGTCTGTAACTGATACAGTCAGTGTAGTTTAGTAGGATGGAGACATCTGTAACTGCTACAGTGTAGTTTAGTAGTATGAAGGCTCCATAGCTGTATGGGTCTGTAACTACTACAGTGTAGTTTAGTAGGATGGAGGCTGTATGGGTCTGTAACTGCTACAGTGTAGTTTAGTAGGATGAAGGCTCCATAGCTGTATGGGTCTGTAACTACTACAGTGTAGTTTAGTAGGATGGAGGCTGTATGGGTCTGTAACTACTACAGTGTAGTTTAGTAGGATGGAGGCTGTATGGGTCTGTAACTGATACGGTGTAGTTTAGTAGGATGGAGACATCTGTAACTGCTACAGTGTAGTTTAGTAGGATGGAGGCTGTATGGGTCTGTAACTGCTACAGTGTAGTTTAGTAGGATGGAGGCTGTATGGGTCTGTAACTGCTACAGTGTAGTTTAGTAGGATGGAGGCTGTATGGGTCTGTAACTGCTACAGTGTAGTTTAGTAGGATGGAGGCTCCATAGCTGTATGGGTCTGTAACTACTACAGTGTAGTTTAGTAGGATGGAGGCTGTATGGGTCTGTAACTGATACAGTCAGTGTAGTTTAGTAGGATGGAGACATCTGTAACTGCTACAGTGTAGTTTAGTAGGATGGAGGCTGTATGGGTCTGTAACTGCTACAGTGTAGTTTAGTAGTATGAAGGCTGTATGGATCTGTAACTACTACTGTGTAGTTTAGTAGGATGGAGGCTGTATGGGTCTGTAACTGCTACAGTGTAGTTTAGTAGGATGAAGGCTCCATAGCTGTATGGGTCTGTAACTACTACAGTGTAGTTTAGTAGGATGGAGGCTCCATAGCTGTATGGGTCTGTAACTGATACAGTCAGTGTAGTTTAGTAGGATGGAGACATCTGTAACTGCTACAGTGTAGTTTAGTAGGATGGAGGCTGTATGGGTCTGTAACTACTACAGTGTAGTTTAGTAGGATGGAGGCTGTATGGGTCTGTAACTACTACAGTGTAGTTTAGTAGGATGGAGGCTGTATGGGTCTGTAACTACTACAGTGTAGTTTAGTAGGATGGAGGCTGTATGGATCTGTAACTACTACAGTGTAGTTTAGTAGGATGGAGGCTGTATGGGTCTGTAACTACTACAGTGTAGTTTAGTAGGATGGAGGCTGTATGGGTCTGTAACTACTACAGTGTAGTTTAGTAGGATGGAGGCTGTATGGGTCTGTAACTACTACAGTGTAGTTTAGTAGGATGGAGGCTGTATGGGTCTGTAACTACTACAGTGTAGTTTAGTAGGATGGAGGCTCCATAGCTGTATGGGTCTGTAACTACTACAGTGTAGTTTAGTAGGATGGAGGCTCCATAGCTGTATGGGTCTGTAACTGCTACAGTGTAGTTTAGTAGGATGGAGGCTGTATGGGTCTGTAACTGATACAGTCAGTGTAGTTTAGTAGGATGGAGGCTGTATGGGTCTGTAACTGCTACAGTGTAGTTTAGTAGGATGGAGGCTGTATAGGTCTGTAACTACTACAGTGTAGTTTAGTAGGATGGAGGCTGTATGGGTCTGTAACTGCTACAGTGTAGTCTAGTAGGATGGAGGCTCCATAGCTGTATGGGTCTGTAACTACTACAGTGTAGTTTAGTAGGATGGAGGCTCCATAGCTGTATGGGTCTGTAACTGCTATAGTGTAGTTTAGTAGGATGGAGGCTCCATAGCTGTATGGATCTGTTACTACTACAGTGTAGTTTAGTAGGATGGAGGCTGTATGGGTCTGTAACTACTACAGTGTAGTTTAGTAGGATGGAGGCTGTATGGGTCTGTAACTGCTACAGTGTAGTTTAGTAGGTTGGAGGCTGTATGGGTCTGTAACTGATACAGTGTAGTTTAGTAGGATGGAGGCTGTATGGGTCTGTAACTGCTACAGTGTAGTTTAGTAGGATGGAGGCTCCATAGCTGTATGGGTCTGTAACTACTACAGTGTAGTTTAGTAGGATGGAGGCTGTATGGGTCTGTAACTGATACAGTGTAGTTTAGTAGGATGGAGGCTGTATGGGTCTGTAACTGATACAGTCAGTGTAGTTTAGTAGGATGGAGACATCTGTAACTGCTACAGTGTAGTTTAGTAGGATGGAGGCTGTATGGGTCTGTAACTGCTACAGTGTAGTTTAGTAGGATGGAGGCTGTATGGGTCTGTAACTGCTACAGTGTAGTTTAGTAGGATGGAGGCTGTATGGGTCTGTAACTACTACAGTGTAGTTTAGTAGGATGGAGGCTGTATGGGTCTGTAACTACTACAGTGTAGTTTAGTAGTATGGAGGCTGTATGGGTCTGTAACTGATACGGTGTAGTTCAGTAGGATGGAGGCTCCATAGCTGTATGGGTCTGTAACTGATACAGTGTAGTTTAGTAGGATGGAGGCTCCATAGCTGTATGGGTCTGTAACTGATACAGTCAGTGTAGTTTAGTAGGATGGAGGCTGTATGGGTCTGTAACTGCTACAGTGTAGTTTAGTAGGATGGAGGCTGTATGGATCTGTAACTACTACAGTGTAGTTTAGTAGGATGGAGGCTGTATGGGTCTGTAACTACTACAGTGTAGTTTAGTAGGATGGAGGCTCCATAGCTGTATGGGTCTGTAACTGCTACAGTGTAGTTTAGTAGGATGGAGGCTGTATGGGTCTGTAACTGATACAGTCAGTGTAGTTTAGTAGGATGGAGGCTGTATGGGTCTGTAACTGCTACAGTGTAGTTTAGTAGGATGGAGGCTGTATGGGTCTGTAACTACTACAGTGTAGTTTAGTAGGATGGAGGCTCCATAGCTGTATGGGTCTGTAACTGCTACAGTGTAGTTTAGTAGGATGGAGGCTGTATGGGTCTGTAACTACTACAGTGTAGTTTAGTAGGATGGAGGCTGTATGGGTCTGTAACTACTACAGTGTAGTTTAGTAGGATGGAGACATCTGTAACTGATACAGTGTAGTTTAGTAGGATGGAGGCTGTATGGGTCTGTAACTACTACAGTGTAGTTTAGTAGGATGGAGGCTCCATAGCTGTATGGATCTGTTACTACTACAGTGTAGTTTAGTAGGATGGAGGCTGTATGGGTCTGTAACTGATACAGTGTAGTTTAGTAGGATGGAGGCTGTATGGGTCTGTAACTACTACAGTGTAGTTTAGTAGGATGGAGGCTCCATAGCTGTATGGGTCTGTAACTACTACAGTGTAGTTTAGTAGGATGGAAGAAGGGCCATATGTTTTGAAAACCATATTCGAAGCGATGATTAACGACGTTTGTAAATGTTTAAACGGCGTTGGGATTGTAGTTTACATGAGGCAGTGTTGGGCATAACTGTAGAGAGAAGGCAGAATGACTGACAACTGTAGAGAGAAGGCAGAATGACTGACAACTGTAGAGAGAAGGCAGAATGACTGACAACTGTAGAGAGAAGGCAGAATGACTGACAACTGTAGAGAGAAGGCAGAATGACTGACAACTGTAGAGAGAAGGCAGAATGACTGACAACTGTAGAGAGAAGGCAGAATGACTGACAACTGTAGAGAGAAGGCAGAATGACTGACTGACAACTGTAGAGAGAAGGCAGAATGACTGACAACTGGAGAGAGAAGGCAGAATGACTGACAACTGTAGACTGACAACTGTGAGGCAGAATGACTGACAACTGTAGAGAGAAGGCAGAATGACTGACAACTGTAGAGAGAAGGCAGAATGACTGACAACTGTAGAGAGAAGGCAGAATGACTGACAACTGTAGAGAGAAGGCAGAATGACTGCAACTGTAGAGAGAAGGCAGAATGACTGACAACTGTAGAGAGAAGGCAGAATGACTGACAACTGTAGGAGAAGGCAGAATGACTGAGTTTAGTGTAGAGAGAAGGCAGAATGACTGACAACTGTAGAGAGAAGGCAGAATGACTGACAACTGTAGAGAGAAGGCAGAATGACTGACAGCTGTAGAGAGAAGGCAGAATGACTGACAGCTGTAGAGAGAAGTCAGAATGACTGACAACTGTAGAGAGAAGGCAGAATGACTGACAACTGTAGAGAGAAGGCAGAATGACTGACAACTGTAGAGAGAAGGCAGAATGACTGACAACTGTAGGGAGAAGGCAGAATGACTGACAACTGTAGAGAGAAGGCTAAATGACTGACAACTGTAGAGAGAAGGCAGAATGACTGACAACTGTAGAGAGAAGGCAGAATGACTGACAACTGTAGAGAGAAGGCTAAATGACTGACAACTGTAGAGAGAAGGCAGAATGACTGACAACTGTAGAGAGAAGGCAGAATGACTGACAACTGTAGAGAGAAGGCAGAATGACTGACAACTGTAGAGAGAAGGCTAAATGACTGACAACTGTAGGGAGAAGGCAGAATGACTGACAACTGTAGAGAGAAGGCAGAATGACTGACAACTGTAGAGAGAAGGCTAAATGACTGACAACTGTAGAGAGAAGGCAGAATGACTGACAACTGTAGAGAGAAGGCAGAATGACTGACAACTGTAGGGAGAAGGCTAAATGACTGACAACTGTAGAGAGAAGGCAGAATGACTGACAGCTGTAGAGAGAAGGCAGAATGACTGACAACTGTAGAGAGAAGGCAGAATGACTGACAGCTGTAGAGAGAAGGCAGAATGACTGACAGCTGTAGAGAGAAGGCAGAATGACTGACAGCTGTAGAGAGAAGGCAGAATGACTGACAACTGTAGAGAGAAGGCAGAATGACTGACAACTGTAGAGAGAAGGCAGAATGACTGACAACTGTAGAGAGAAGGCAGAATGACTGACAGCTGTAGAGAGAAGGCAGAATGACTGACAACTGTAGAGAGAAGGCAGAATGACTGACAACTGTAGAGAGAAGGCAGAATGACTGACAACTGTAGGGAGAAGGCAGAATGACTGACAACTGTAGAGAGAAGGCAGAATGACTGACAACTGTAGAGAGAAGGCAGAATGACTGACAACTGTAGAGAGAAGGCAGAATGACTGACAACTGTAGGGAGAAGGCAGAATGACTGACAACTGTAGAGAGAAGGCTAAATGACTGACAACTGTAGAGAGAAGGCAGAATGACTGACAACTGTAGAGAGAAGGCTAAATGACTGACAACTGTAGAGAGAAGGCAGAATGACTGACAACTGTAGAGAGAAGGCAGAATGACTGACAACTGTAGGGAGAAGGCAGAATGACTGACAACTGTAGAGAGAAGGCAGAATGACTGACAACTGTAGGGAGAAGGCAGAATGACTGACAACTGTAGAGAGAAGGCAGAATGACTGACAACTGTAGGGAGAAGGCAGAATGACTGACAACTGTAGAGAGAAGGCAGAATGACTGACAACTGTAGGGAGAAGGCAGAATGACTGACAACTGTAGAGAGAAGGCAGAATGGCCCAACTCGTGACCTCACAGACAGCCCTAGCCAATGAAAAGTAAGGACTTACTCTGCTCCCCCTCCCGCTTGGTTTTTGACCTCTCTCTTTGTGTTTACAACCAGGCAGTATTGCAGTTCTCTGTGGGGTCGGGATGTTTACACAGTGACCAGTCGTGTCGGACGAGACTCCAGCTCCACAGTGAGAAACAAAAGACAATCGTGATTGATGCGCCATGGAGGGCGGGAACGAAGTGGATCTGTCCAACAATAACATCAGTCCGCTGTGGAAGCGGCAATCAGCCAATCACACTGGTCCCAGCAAGCTAAAGGCCCGGCCCCTCAGCTACCAGATAGACAGACTCCACATGACTGACTTCCCCGTAGAGGACAACAAGTGCAGCTTTACCCTGAGTCAGCCTGCAGAGCGACTGGTGGCCACGCCGGGAGGAGGGACGGTCATTCTGAAGCACGTTCTCAACCAACCCACCAGGAGAACACGGGTTGTCAGGAGTATCAGCATTGGACATCTGTCCAAAGGACGTTTCTCTCTGTCCAAGTTCAAGTCGGAGGATAAGTTTTCGTCATTGGACAATAAGGCGTACCATGGTGGAAGTGTTGGTCAAATCGGTAACAAGGAGAAGGTGTGGTCAGACAAGCGGCCACGCGATGCCCTGAAGCGACTCTCCAGTCCGTTCACCCTCACCTCTCACAGAGACCAGATAGTGTTTGGAACAAGTTCCTCACTGCCGGACCCTGCCTCCTCCAGTCACCCCTCCCCCCCTGCCACCCCCAATAACAACCACCACCATAACCTGACCTCCTCTTCTTCCTATCACCCCTTAACCCCTCACCCTTCTCCCCCTAGTCTCCACACCCCTACCCCATCTCACAGCTCCACCTGCAGTATCTCCTCCCTCACCTCCACCTCCACCCCTTCTGACCCCCCCACACCCCGCAGCCCCTCCCCTGCTGACATGTCTGCCCCCTCCCTCTCTCCTCCTCCCTCCATTGTCCTCAGCACCCACAGTGCAGCTGCCCTGAAGATGGGCACACAGCAGCTGATCCCCAAAGGGCTGGCGTCCCTGAGCAAGGCCTCTCCTGCTGGGGTACAGAGCCAGGGCCTGGGGGGTCTGCTGGGCCTGGATCCTACCAAGCGGGCCCTACGAGCTGTCAGCATGGTGGAGACTGGATCCTTCTTCTCCACGGACGGAGGGGGAGAGGGGACAGACCAGGATGAGAGCCCTGGGAGTCTGAAAAGGGGGTTGAGGTCTACCTCGTACAGGAGGGCAGTGGTGAGTGGAGTGGAAATGGAAATACCATCTGTAGACCCAAAGACCCATCTCCTGTCCCAGTCTGTACTCAAAGGACTACAGGAGGCCAAGGAGACACCGACCAGCCCTGGGAAGAAGAACAAGGTAGGAACAGATGTATTTGTTTCATTCTTTTCCAGGAAATTGTCATAATACCGTTGTCTCCTTGCTTTGCCCGTTGTGCCTGGATATTACTGTCTCTTACCTTACAGTCACACAGCTTACTACCACTCATCTGCCTGATGGATTCATGTTTGATTTACTGTTCTCCTGAAGTTCACGTCAGGGACCCAAGTCCACAGCCAGCTTGAAGTTGGAACATTGTCAGGAGACGCTTGTGTTGAAGTCAGGCTAATGATTGCAATACACACTCACTCACTCACTCACTCACTCACTCACTCACTCACTCACTCACTCACTCACTCACTCACTCACTCACTCACTTCACTCACTTCACTTCACTCACTCACTCACTCACTCACCACTCACCACTCACTCACTCACTCACTTCACTCACTCACTCACTCACTCACTTCACTCACTCACTTCACTCACTCACTCACTCACTCACTTCACTCACTTCACTCACTTCACTCACTCACTCACTTCACTCACTCACTCACTTCACTCACTCACTTCACTCACTCACTCACACTCACTTCACTCACTCACTCACTCACACCACCACACCACCACTCACCACCTCCTCACTCACCACCACTCACCACTCACTCACTCACCACTCACTCACTCACTCACACACACACACACACACACACACACACACACACACACACACACACACACACACACACACACACACACACACTCTCTCTCTCTCCAGTCCACTGCTCTTTAATTAGACGGGGTCAGGTTGACAGGTCAGTGCAGAGGTCAGGGGTTGAGCGCAGGTGACAGGTGTGGGTGGAGACGGATAGACGTGGGTTAATTCCAAGGCGTTGTTAAGGTAACCAACTTGGTACAATAATGTCATTCATAACCAGATTTGGCTATTAAAGCATCTAGGATATTGTGATGACTATGCTCACAGTAACTGATCTAGTGACCAGTCTTATTTCTCAGTTCATAATGGTAATATAAGTCTGGCTCAGGGAGAGCTGATCCTAGGCCTGTTGTTAATAGTTGAAATGTCTTCTTGTCTCTCAGAGGCCGGATAAGAAGCCAGGGCTGATCACACAGAGGACTTTTGACAGGGAAGGTGAGTGTCACATCTCTGTCTTAGTTGTGTTTATCAACTCCTTATGACTGTCATTTTCTGTCCACATGTTTGAGGTCTTGCTCTCAATGGGGACTGTACTATTGTGATGCGCCCTCAACCAGTCTGCCTGTGGTGGGATCCACCCTCAACCTGTCTGTCTGTGGTGTGATCCAACCTGTCTGTCTGTGGTGTGACCCAACCTGTCTGTCTGTGGTGTGACCCAACCAGTCTGTCTGTGGTGTGATCCACCCTCAACCACACCCTCAACCTGTCTGTCTGTGGTGTGACCCAACCTGTCTGTCTGTGGTGTGATCCACCCTCAACCAGTCTGTCTGTGGTGAGATCCAACCTGTCTGTCTGTGGTGTGACCCAACCTGTCTGTCTGTGGTGTGATCCACCTCAACCAGTCTGTCTGTGGTGTGATGCGCCCTCAACCTGTCTGTCTGTGGTGGGATCCACCCTCAACCTGTCTGTCTGTGGTGTGACCCAACCTGTCTGTCTGTGGTGTGACCCAACCTGTCTGTCTGTGGTGTGACCCAACCTGTCTGTCTGTGGTGTGACTCAACCTTTCTGTCTTTCTGTCTGTGGTGTGACCCAACCTTTCTGTCTGTGGTGTGATCCAACCTGTCTGTCTGTGGTGTGACCCAACCTGTCTGTCTGTGGTGTGATCCAACCTGTCTGTCTGTGGTGTGACCCAACCTGTCTGTCTGTGGTGTGACCCAACCTGTCTGTCTGTGGTGTGACCCAACCTGTCTGTCTGTGGTGTGACCCAACCTGTCTGTCTGTGGTGTGACCCAACCTGTCTGTCTGTGGTGTGACCCAACCTGTCTGTCTGTGGTGTGCCCCAGAGGAGGAACTGTATCAGAACTACCAGGAGAAAGCTCTTCACAATGACTCTGATGAGGACCAGTCCAGAGAGCCCAAACCTGACGAGGGCATCGTGGTGCAGTACAGACCCATACGCACCTCGTGGAGCCAACTCAGTGTGGTGAGACGCACATTCACACACACAGACACAGTGGTGCTGTGCCTGTCTGCACATACAGTACAGACACACAGTGTCTGGTTGGGAGATGGAATGCCAGCGCTGGCCAGGATGTTGTCCCATCTGATCTGGCTTCAGTCCTGACCCATCCTCTACACTGTGTCTCTGTCTGTCTCTGTCTGTCTCTGTCTGTCTGTTTCTGTCTGTCTGTCTCTGTGTCTCTGTCTGTCTCTGTGTCTCTGTCTGTTTCTGTCTGTCTCTGTGTCTCTGTCTGTGTGTCTGTGTCTGTCTGTCTGTGTGTCTGTCTGTTTCTGGGGGGGGTGAGAGAGAAAATACAAAGATGGGAAGAGAAAGAAGGAAAATGTGGGGAGGGGGAGGGGAAGTGGGAGAGGGAGAGAGCAGGGAAGGGGTAGGGGAGGAGGGGAGGGGGAGAGAGAAGGGGGGAGCAGGGAAGGGGTAGAGGAAGAGAGGAGGGGAGGGGAGAGAGAAGGGGGAGAGCAGGGAAGGGGGAGGGGAAGAGAGGAGGGGGAGAGAGCAGGGAGAAAGATCTGGGCCAGCAGACTAGGAGCACCACCCGGCACGGCGCCAGCCTGCTGGTAATCACCAGGGAGTCTTCTCAATGGAAAAATGTGAAATATGTTTCCCCTAGAGAGCAGCGTGGCGACTCCGATTATGACATCATGTAATGCAGTGTGGGCCCAGGATGGCAGGATAGAGGGAGGGAGAGAAAGGAGGGAGGGAGAGAAAGGAGGGAGGGAGAGAAATGAGGGAGGGAGAGAAAGGAGGGAGGGAGAGGGAGGGGGAGAGAAAGGAGGGAGGGAGGGGGAGAGAAAGGAGGGAGGGAGGGAGGGGGAGAGAAAGGAGGGAGGGAGAGAAAGGAGGGAGGGAGGGGAGAGAAAGGAGGGAGGGAGAGAAAGGAGGGAGGGAGGGAGGGAGGGAGAGAAAGGAGGGAGGGAGGGAGGGAGGGGGAGAGAAAGGAGGGAGGGGAGAGGGAGGGAGGGGGAGAGGGGAGAAAGGAGGGAGGGAGGGAGAGGGGGAGAGGGAGGGAGGGGGATAAAGGAGGGGGAGAGGGAGGGAGAGAGAGGGAGGGAGGGGGAGAGGGATGGGGAGAGAGAGAGGGAGGGGGAGAAAGGAGGGGGAGAGGGAGGGAGGGGGAGAAAGGAGGGAGGGAGGGGGAGAAAGGAGGGGGAGAGGGAGGGAGGGGGATAAAGGAGGGGGAGAGGGATGGAGAGAGAGGGAGGGAGGGGGAGAGGGATGAGGGAGGGAGGGGGAGAGGGATGGGGAGGGGGAGAGGGATGAGGGGGAGAGGGATGGGGAGAGAGAGAGGGAGGGAGAGGGGGAGGGAGGGAGAGAAAGAAAGGAGGGGGACCAGTGCTGTTTTCCACTTAGGTGTTCTGTTCTCCTTGTTGATGTTTACTCTTATCTGGAGCAGCTTAATTAAGATGGTATGTCAGAGAGAGAGAGGGCGGGAGAGGGAGAGAGAGAAAGAGAGAGAGAGGGAGAGAAAGGAGGGGGACCAGTGCTGTTTTCCACTTAGGTGTTCTGTTCTCCTTGTTGATGTTTACTCTTATCTGGAGCAGCTTAATTAAGATGGTATGTCAGAGAGAGAGAGGGCAGGAGAGGGAGAGAGAGAAAGAGAGAGAGAGGGAGAGAAAGGAGGGGGACCAGTGCTGTTTTCCACTTAGGTGTTCTGTTCTCCTTGTTGATGTTTACTCTTATCTGGAGCAGCTTAATTAAAATGGTATGTCAGAGAGAGAGAGGGGGGAGGAGAGGGAAAGAGAGAGAGAGGGAGAGAAAGGAGGGGGACCAGTGCTGTTTTCCACTTAGGTGTTCTGTTCTCCTTGTTGATGTTTACTCTTATCTGGAGCAGCTTAATTAAGATGGTATGTCAGAGAGAGAGAGGGCGGGAGAGAGAGAGAGAGGGGAGGGATGGGGAGAGAGAGGGATGGGGGAGGGGAGAGAGGGGGAGAGAGAGGGAGAGGAGGGAGGGAGAGAGAGGGAGAGGGAGGGAGAGAGAGAGAGAGAGAGAGAGAGGGAGAGAGAGAGGGAGAGAGAGAGGGAGAGAGAGGGATGGGGAGAGAGAGGGATGGGGGAGGGGAGAGAGAGGAGGGAGAGAGAGAGGGAGAGAGGGGGAGGGGAGATGAGAGAAGGGGATGGAGGAGGGGGAGAGAGGGGGATGGGGAGAGGGAGGGGAGAGAGGGGAGAGAGGGAGAGAGAGGGGGAGAGAGAGGGGGAGGGGGAGATGAGAGAAGGGGGGGAGAGGAGGGGGAGAGAGGGGGGATGGGGAGAGGGAGGGAGAGAGAGGGGAGAGAGGGAGAGAGAGGGGGAGAGAGAGGGGGAGAGGGGAGATGAGAGGAGGGGGGGAGAGAGGGGGGGGGATGGGGAGAGGGAGGGAGAGAGGGGGAGGGGGAGAGAGAGGGAGAGAGGGGGGAGGGGAGAGAGGGAGAGAGAGAGGGGGGAGGGAGAGAGAGGGAGAGAGGGGGAGAGGGGGGGAGAGAGGGGGGAGGGGGGGAGGGGGAGGGGAGAGAGGGAGAGAGGGGGAGGGAGAGAGGGGGGGGGGGAGGGAGGAGGGGAGAGAGAGGGGGGGGGGGAGAGAGAGATGCACAGATAGACATGGAGACATTGTTTCTGATGTTGCTCTGTAGACGGTAGAGGACACGTAGTTCTGATAGCGATATTCACACTGATCCAGTTGTTCCCAGTGTTGTAAAGAGAGGAGGGGAAGTAAAGGAGGATAAAGAGGTAGACCACACCACTAATCTGTCCCTGTCCTGTCCCTTTCCCTGTCCTGCCCCTGTCCTGTCCTGTCCTGTCCTGTCCTGTCCTGTCCTGTCCTGTCCTGTCCCTGTCCTGCCCCTGTCCTGTCCTGCCCCTGTCCTGCCCCTGTCCTGTCCTGCCCCTGTCCTGCCCCTGTCCTGTGAACAGCTGTTTATACTGTGAACAGGGCAGGCTGTAGTGGTTTATAGTACTAGATAACTAACTAGATACTAAATTAACAAACCAAATGCAGAACAGCAGAGCATTTTGAACATTTTAGAAAGTTAACTTACTGGTTACAAGATATCAACACCAGGTTTGTGGGTTCGATTCCCGTAGGGGACCAGTACGAACTTATATGAAAATGTATGTGATTACTACGGTAAGTCTCTCTGGATAAGAGGCTCTGCAGAATAAAGTTTCCAGTAACATCTGTAGGGTAGGACTATTCTGTTTCCTAGAAGTTTCTAGTTTCCAGTAATTGTGACATCTGTAGGGTAGGACTGTTCTCTGTTTCCTAGAAGTTTCCAGTAACAGTAGGGACAGGAGGAAGTGGTATATATCTAAGAGTGTTGACACCATACTCTTGGATGAGAGGTTTAAACCCCCCCCAGGTTAAGGATAGGACAGGGGAGGGTAAGATGATGCCTACAGCCAACCTCTTACCCCAAGCACTCCCTGTTGACCGAAAACCGAGTTTCGGTTGTCACAGTTACACCTGTCTCACTGTGTTCTCAGGGAAAGTCCAAAAGCAGGGCGAAGTTCAGTTGTGGGAAGGTGTTTACTAGGACACTAAAGATGTGCGAGACCGTAAAGACAGTAGATACATAGCAGTTGATTGCCCTTATTAAAGGGAAATTGTCTTGCAAATTAAAACAAGCTTGGCAAGCTTTTGGCTGTGTGTGCGCGTGTGTAAAAGTGTAACATCTGCTGGGCCATGAGGTTGTTGAGGACACTGATATTGTCCCAACCTGTCAGGAACACAAAGATGGCTCCTTTGTGTGTGTGTGTGTGTGTGTGTGTATGTGTGTGTGTGTGTGTGTGTGTGCCCCTAGTCTGGATGTGTACGGTCTCCATTAGGGTTTGTTACAATAGCAGTATCGTGATACTGAGTTATCATGGCAAGGACAAAACATGAAGCAGACTACAGCCTGATGTTACAAACAAACAACCTGATGTTACAAACAAACAGTCCTGATGTTACAAACAAACAACCTGATGTTACAAACAAACAACCTGATGTTACAAACAAACAACCTGATGTTACAAACAAACAGCCTGATGTTACAAACAAACAGTCCTGATGTTACAAACAAACAGCCTGATGTTACAAACAAACAGCCTGATGTTACAAACAAACAGTCCTGATGTTACAAACAAACAGCCTGATGTTACAAACAAACAGTCCTGATGTTACAAACAAACAGTCCTGATGTTACAAACAAACAGTCCAGAAACAAACAGCCTGTGTATTTTCCTAAACACACCACAGCTGTTACATACAGTGAGGTTTTTAAAACAAACAGACAAACAAACAAACAGTCCTGATTTAGACAAACAGCCTTTGTATTTCTGTCCTGGTGGCAAACAAACAGGATGTCTGATAAAACAAACAGCCTTCAAACAAACAGTCCTGATGTTACAAACAAACAGCCTGATGTTACAAACAAACAGTCCTGATGTTACAAACAAACAGTCCTGATGTTGTCACCCAGAAACATGTGTATTTTCCTAAACTACACCAGTAGGTTTTTAACAACCAAAGGTTTAGACCAGCTTTGTATTTCTGTCTGGTGGCAAAGGTGTCTTAACCATTCAGAGTTAATGCCTGACCTTAACCATTCAGAGTTGATGCCTGACCTTAACCATTCAGAGTTGATGCCTGACCTTAACCATTCAGAGTTGATGCCTGACCTTAACCATTCAGAGTTGATGCCTGACCTTAACCATTCAGAGTTGATGCCTGACCTTAACCATTCAGAGTTGATGCCTGACCTTAACCATTCAGAGTTGATGCCTGACCTTAACCATTCAGAGTTGATGCCTGACCTTAACCCTAACCTTGAAAATCCCTAACCAAAGCAGACATTTTGAATCTCTTTGGTGTTATTGAGATACATTCTGCTGTTCAGAACGCTGGTGTGGCTCTGCCTGTGACCCGTGAAAAACACTAGTGTGGATAATATTAGATACTATGACACTGTGGGAGTTAACCTCAGCAGGCTGAGGGGTGTAGATATTATGACACTGTGGGAGTTACCCTCAGCGGGCTGAGGGGTGTAGATATTATGACACTGTGGGAGTTAACCTCAGCAGGCTGAGGGGTGTAGATATTATGACACTGTGGGAGTTACCCTCAGCGGGCTGAGGGGTGTAGATATTATGACACTTTTATTTATTTATTTATTTTATATTTATTTAACCTTTATTTAACCAGGTAGGCAAATTGAGAACAAGTTCTCATTTACAATTGCGACCTGGCCAAGATAAAGCAAAGCAGTTCAACAGATACAACGACACAGAGTTACACATGGAGTAAAACAAACATACAGTCAATAATACAGTATAAATAAGTCTATATACAATGTGAGCAAATGAGGTGAGAAGGGAGGTAAAGGCAAAAAAGGCCATGGTGGCAAAGTAAATACAATATAGCAAGTAAAACACTGGAATGGTAGTTTTGCAATGGAAGAATGTGCAAAGTAGAAATAAAAATAATGGGGTGCAAAGGAGCAAAATAAAAAAAATTAAAAAAATTAAATACAGTTGGGAAAGAGGTAGTTGTTTGGGCTAAATTATAGGTGGGCTATGTACAGGTGCAGTAATCTGTGAGCTGCTCTGACAGTTGGTGCTTAAAGCTAGTGAGGGAGATAAGGGTTTCCAGTTTCAGAGATTTTTGTAGTTCGTTCCAGTCATTGGCAGCAGAGAACTGTAAGGAGAGGCGGCCAAAGAAAGAATTGGTTTTGGGGGTGACTAGAGAGATATACCTGCTGGAGCGTGTGCTACAGGTGGGAGATGCTATGGTGACCAGCGAGCTGAGATAAGGGGGACTTTACCTAGCAGGGTCTTGTAGATGACATGGAGCCAGTGGGTTTGGCGACGAGTATGAAGCGAGGGCCAGCCAACGAGAGCGTACAGGTCGCAATGGTGGGTAGTATATGGGGCTTTGGTGACAAAACGGATTGCACTGTGATAGACTGCATCCAATTTGTTGAGTAGGGTATTGGAGGCTATTTTGTAAATGACATCGCCAAAGTCGAGGATTGGTAGGATGGTCAGTTTTACAAGGGTATGTTTGGCAGCATGAGTGAAGGATGCTTTGTTGCGAAATAGGAAGCCAATTCTAGATTTAACTTTGGATTGGAGATGTTTGATATGGGTCTGGAAGGAGAGTTTACAGTCTAACCAGACACCTAAGTATTTGTAGTTGTCCACGTATTCTAAGTCAGAGCCGTCCAGAGTAGTGATGTTGGACAGGCGGGTAGGTGCAGGTAGCGATCGGTTGAAGAGCATGCATTTAGTTTTACTTGTATTTAAGAGCAATTGGAGGCCACGGAAGGAGAGTTGAATGGCATTGAAGCTCGCCTGGAGGGTTGTTAACACAGTGTCCAAAGAAGGGCCGGAAGTATACAGAATGGTGCCGTCTGCGTAGAGGTGGATCAGAGACTCACCAGCAGCAAGAGCGACCTCATTGATGTATACAGAGAAGAGAGTCGGTCCAAGAATTGAACCCTGTGGCACCCCCATAGAGACTGCCAGAGGTCCGGACAGCAGACCCTCCGATTTGACACACTGAACTCTATCAGAGAAGTAGTTGGTGAACCAGGCGAGGCAATCATTTGAGAAACCAAGGCTGTCGAGTCTGCCGATGAGGATGTGGTGATTGACAGAGTCGAAAGCCTTGGCCAGATCAATGAATACGGCTGCACAGTAATGTTTCTTATCGATGGCGGTTAAGATATCGTTTAGGACCTTGAGCGTGGCTGAGGTGCACCCATGACCAGCACTGTGGGAGTTACCCTCAGCAGGCTGAGGGGTGTAGATATTATGACACTGTGGGAGTTAACCTCAGCAGGCTGAGGGGTGTAGATATTATGACACTGTGGGAGTTAACCTCAGCAGGCTGAGGGGTGTAGATATTATGACACTGTGGGAGTTAACCTCAGCAGGCTGAGGGGTGTAGATATTATTACACTGTGGGAGTTAACCTCAGCAGGCTGAGGGGTGTAGATATTATGACACTGTGGGAGTTACCCTCAGCAGGCTGAGGGGTGTAGATATTATGACACTGTGGGAGTTACCCTCAGCAGGCTGAGGGGTGTAGATATTATGACACTGTGGGAGTTACCCTCAGCAGGCTGAGAGGTGTAGATATTATGACACTGTGGGAGTTAACCTCAGCAGGCTGAGGGGTGTAGATATTATGACACTGTGGGAGTTAACCTCAGCAGGCTGAGGGGTGTAGATATTATGACACTGTGGGAGTTAACCTCAGCAGGCTGAGGGGTGTAGATATTATGACACTGTGGGAGTTAACCTCAGCAGGCTGAGGGGTGTAGATATTGTGACACTGTGGGAGTTAACCTCAGCAGGCTGAGGGGTGTAGATATTATGACACTGTGGGAGTTAACCTCAGCAGGCTGAGGGGTGTAGATATTATGACACTGTGGGAGTTAACCTCAGCAGGCTGAGGGGTGTAGATATTATGACACTGTGGGAGTTAACCTCAGCAGGCTGAGGGGTGTAGATATTATGACACTGTGGGAGTTAACCTCAGCAGGCTGAGGGGTGTAGATGTATTGTAGATATTTTGACACAGTGAGAGTTAACCTCAGCAGGCTGAGGGGTGTAGATATTATGACACTGTGGGAGTTAACCTCAGCAGGCTGAGGGGTGTAGATATTATGACACTGTGGGAGTTAACCTCAGCAGGCTGAGGGGTGTAGATATTATGACACTGTGGGAGTTAACCTCAGCAGGCTGAGGGGTGTAGATATTATGACACTGTGGGAGTTAACCTCAGCAGGCTGAGGGGTGTAGATATTATGACACTGTGGGAGTTAACCTCAGCAGGCTGAGGGGTGTAGATATTGTGACACTGTGGGAGTTAACCTCAGCAGGCTGAGGGGTGTAGATATTATGACACTGTGGGAGTTAACCTCAGCAGGCTGAGGGGTGTAGATATTATGACACTGTGGGAGTTAACCTCAGCAGGCTGAGGGGTGTAGATATTATGACACTGTGGGAGTTAACCTCAGCAGGCTGAGGGGTGTAGATGTATTGTAGATATTTTGACACAGTGAGAGTTAACCTCAGCAGGCTGAGGGGTGTAGATATTATGACACTGTGGGAGTTAACCTCAGCAGGCTGAGGGTGTAGATATTATGACACTGTGGGAGTTAACCTCAGCAGGCTGAGGGGTGTAGATATTATGACACAGTGAGAGTTAACCTCAGCAGGCTGAGGGGTGTAGATATTATGACACTGTGGGAGTTAACCTCAGCAGGCTGAGGGGTGTAGATATTATGACACTGTGGGAGTTAACCTCAGCAGGCTGAGGGGTGTAGATATTATGACACTGTGGGAGTTAACCTCAGCAGGCTGAGGGGTGTAGATATTATGACACTGTGGGAGTTAACCTCAGCAGGCTGAGGGGTGTAGATATTATGACACTGTGGGAGTTAACCTCAGCAGGCTGAGGGGTGTAGATGTATTGTAGATATTTTGACACAGTGAGAGTTAACCTCAGCAGGCTGAGGGGTGTAGATATTATGACACTGTGGGAGTTAACCTCAGCAGGCTGAGGGGTGGATATTATGACACTGTGGGAGTTAACCTCAGCAGGCTGAGGGGTGTAGATATTATGACACTGTGGGAGTTAACCTCAGCAGGCTGAGGGGTGTAGATATTATGACACTGTGGGAGTTAACCTCAGCAGGCTGAGGGGTGTAGATGTATTGTAGATATTTTGACACTGTGGGAGTTAACCTCAGCAGGCTGAGGGGTGTAGATGTATTGTAGATATTTTGACACAGTGAGTTAACCTCAGCAGGCTGAGGGGTGTAGATATTATGACACTGTGGGAGTTAACCTCAGCAGGCTGAGGGGTGTAGATATTATGACACTGTGGGAGTTAACCTCAGCAGGCTGAGGGGTGTAGATATTATGACACTGTGGGAGTTAACCTCAGCAGGCTGAGGGGTGTAGATGTATTGTAGATATTTTGACACTGTGGGAGTTAACCTCAGCAGGCTGAGGGGTGTGTGTGGGGGGGTAGCTCCAGGTAGCTCCTGTTTTACAGTGGGTTAAACCTTAGGGACCCACTGTTTAATTCAAATACACATACACACACACAACCATGCATACTCCTACACGTCCGTCTGATACCAAGGAGTCCTGGATTTAGGATGAGATGTTCATGGTGACAGAATCCTCCACAACAACACTGAGATCTGAACACAACTACATCAGAGGCCGTCACTGGCTCAGTTTACCTGTCAGTCCATGTCCACCTGAGCTCTACTCCAGTCACTGGCTCAGTTTACCTGTCAGTCCGTGTCCACCTGAGCTCTACTCCAGCCACTGGCTCAGTTTACCTGTCAGTACGTGTCCACCTGAGCTCTACTCCAGCCACTGGCTCAGTTTACCTGTCAGTCCATGTCCACCTGAGCTCTACTCCAGCCACTGGCTCAGTTTACCTGTCAGTCCATGTCCACCTGAGCTCTACTCCAGTCACTGGCTCAGTTTACCTGTCAGTCCGTGTCCACCTGAGCTCTACTCCAGCCACTGGCTCAGTTTACCTGTCAGTCCGTGTCCACCTGAGCTCTACTCCAGTCACTGGCTCAGTTTACCTGTCAGTCCGTGTCCACCTGAGCTCTACTCCAGCCACTGGCTCAGTTTACCTGTCAGTCCGAGTCCACCTGAGCTCTACTCCAGTCACTGGCTCAATTTACCTGTCAGTGCGTGTCCACCTGAGCTCTACTCCAGCCACTGGCTCAGTTTACCTGTCAGTCCGTGTCCACCTGAGCTCTACTCCAGCCACTGGCTCAGTTTACCTGTCAGTCCGTGTCCACCTGAGCTCTACTCCAGCCACTGGCTCAGTTTACCTGTCAGTCCATGTCTACCTGAGCTCTACTCCAGTCACTGGCTCAGTTTACCTGTCAGTCCGTGTCCACCTGAGCTCTACTCCAGCCACTGGCTCAGTTTACCTGTCAGTCCGAGTCCACCTGAGCTCTACTCCAGCCACTGGCTCAGTTTACCTGTCAGTCCGAGTCCACCTGAGCTCTACTCCAGTCACTGGCTCAATGTACCTGTCAGTCCATGTCCACCTGAGCTCTACTCCAGCCACTGGCTCAGTTTACCTGTCAGTCCGTGTCCACCTGAGCTCTACTCCAGCCACTGGCTCAGTTTACCTGTCAGTCCGTGTCCACCTGAGCTCTACTCCAGCCACTGGCTCAGTTTACCTGTCAGTCCGTGTCCACCTGAGCTCTACTCCAGCCACTGGCTCAGTTTACCTGTCAGTCCATGTCCACCTGAGCTCTACTCCAGTCACTGTCTCAGTTTACCTGTCAGTCCATGTCCACCTGAGCTCTACTCCAGCCACTGGCTCAGTTTACCTGTCAGTCCATGTCCACCTGAGCTCTACTCCAGCCACTGGCTCAGTTTACCTGTCAGTCCAGTCCACCTGAGCTCTACTCCAGCCACTGGCTCAGTTTACCTGTCAGTCCGAGTCCACCTGAGCTCTACTCCAGTCACTGGCTCAATGTACCTGTCAGTCCATGTCCACCTGAGCTCTACTCCAGCCACTGGCTCAGTTTACCTGTCAGTCCGTGTCCACCTGAGCTCTACTCCAGCCACTGGCTCAGTTTACCTGTCAGTCCGTGTCCACCTGAGCTCTACTCCAGCCATTGGCTCAGTTTACCTGTCAGTCCGTGTCCACCTGAGCTCTACTCCAGCCACTGGCTCAGTTTACCTGTCAGTCCATGTCCACCTGAGCTCTACTCCAGTCACTGTCTCAGTTTACCTGTCAGTCCATGTCCACCTGAGCTCTACTCCAGCCACTGGCTCAGTTTACCTGTCAGTCCATGTCCACCTGAGCTCTACTCCAGCCACTGGTTCTCAGTTTACCTGTCAGTCCATGTCCACCTGAGCTCTACTCCAGTCACTGGCTCAGTTTACCTGTCAGTCCATGTCCACCTGAGCTCTACTCCAGTCACTGGCTCAGTTTACCTGTCAGTCCATGTCCACCTGAGCTCTACTCCAGTCACTGGCTCAGTTTACCTGTCAGTCCATGTCCACCTGAGCTCTACTCCAGCCACTGGCTCAGTTTACCTGTCAGTCCATGTCCACCTGAGCTCTACTCCAGTCATTGGCTCAGTTTACCTGTCAGTCCATGTCCACCTGAGCTCTACTCCAGCCACTGGCTCAGTTTACCTGTCAGTCCGTGTCCACCTGAGCTCTACTCCAGCCACTGGCTCAGTTTACCTGTCAGTCCGTGTCCACCTGAGCTCTACTCCAGCCACTGGTTCAGTTTACCTGTCAGTCCATGTCCACCTGAGCTCTACTCCAGCCACTGGCTCAGTTTACCTGTCAGTCCATGTCCACCTGAGCTCTACTCCAGCCACTGGCTCAGTTTACCTGTCAGTCCATGTCCACCTGAGCTCTACTCCAGTCACTGGCTCAGTTTACCTGTCAGTCCATGTCCACCTGAGCTCTACTCCAGTCACTGGCTCAGTTTACATGTCAGTCCGTGTCCACCTGAGCTCTACTCCAGTCACTGGCTCAGTTTACATGTCAGTCCGTGTCCACCTGAGCTCTACTCCAGTCACTGGCTCAGTTTACCTGTCAGTCCGTGTCCACCTGAGCTCTACTCCAGTCACTGACTCAGTTTACCTGTCAGTCCGTGTCCACCTGAGCTCTACTCCAGTCCGGTTGCACAGGTTGTTGAGTTCTGGCCAATCTGACCAGACTCCAAAGCCCGTAGCACGAGTGTCTCTAATTTTCCATTGGCCTTCCTCCTGAAGCCCAGGAAGTTGTCCTCGGTGTCCCTGACCAGTGGAACCTTCTTCCTGAAACCCAGGAAGTTGTCCTCCGTGTCCCTGACCAGTGGAACCTTCTTCCTGAAACCCAGGAAGTTGTCCTCGGTGTCCCTGACCAGTGGAACCTTCTTCCTGAAGCCCAGGAAGTTGTCCTCGGTGTCCCTGACCAGTGGAACCTTCTTCCTGAAACCCAGGAAATTGTCCTCGGTGTCCCTGACCAGTGGAACCTTCCTCCTGAAGCCCAGGAAGTTGGTCCAGAAGAAGGGAGGCTCTGGCTAACTCCCTGACTGTCACATCGTCACTGTTGAGCATGTTCAGTGTAAATCCACTCAACATTCTGGACAGCTAAACCCCCATCTCTTTGGCTCAGGAAGACATCACGTGTGGTGTCACACGGGAAACAACCACTTTCTTACCACTTGAACAGTTCTGTTATTAATTTCCCTCAGAACCTTCTCTGGGACATCTGGCACATTGGCAAGCAGATGTTGAATCGTTGCTAGGACACCTGTCTCAGAGAAAGACCCCTGGGTCGGAGAGTTGGGCTGAACACACAGTAGCTTTCATTTCTCTAAAAGAAGACCCCTAGGTCTGAGAGTTGGGCTGAACACACAGTAGCTTTCATTTCTCTAAAAACGGACCCCTGGGTCTGAGAGTTGGGCTGAACACACAGTAGCTTTCATTTCTCTAAAAGCGGACCCCTAGGTCTGAGAGTTGGGCTGAACACACAGTAGCTTTCATTTCTCTAAAAGAAGACCCCTAGGTCTGAGAGTTGGGCTGAACACACAGTAGCTTTCATTTCTCTAAAAACGGACCCCTAGGTCTGAGAGTTGGGCTGAACACACAGTAGCTTTCATTTCTCTAAAAGAAGACCCCTAGGTCGGAGAGTTGGGCTGAACACACAGTAGCTTTAATTTCTCTAAAAGCGGACCCTGGGTCTGAGAGTTGGGCTGAACACACAGTAGCTTTCATTTCTCTAAAAGCGGACCCCTGGGTCTGAGAGTTGGGCTGAACACACAGTAGCTTTCATTTCTCTAAAAACGGACCCCTGGGTCTGAGAGTTGGGCTGAACACACAGTAGCTTTCATTTCTCTAAAAGCGGACCCCTAGGTCTGAGAGTTGGGACTACCTGTGATGGATACCGATAGAGACAACCTTGACGGACACAGAGGTCTGCCTCACCTCTAAACAATTCCTCTCATTCCTTAAGGTACAGCATGTACCTGGTTGTGTGTAAGTGGTGGCATGTAGCCATTAGACTTGTTAGAGATGTTGTGTTGTTAGAGATGTTGTGTTGTTAGAGATGTTGTGTTGTTAGAGATGGTGTGTTGTTAGAGATGGTGTGTTGTTAGAGATGGTGTGTTGTTAGAGATGGTGTGTCGTTAGAGATGGTGTGTCGTTAGAGATGGTGTGTCGTTAGAGATGGTGTGTCGTTAGAGATGGTTGTGTTAGAGATGGTGTGTTTAGAGAT
>NC_056442.1:54907359-54947359 GCF_018296145.1 Oncorhynchus tshawytscha | reverse complement strand
TGAAGCACCTTGAAACATTGTATCAACTATTAACTAGGCCTGAAGCACCTTGAAACATTGGGGTCAGGCCTGAAGCACCTTGAAACATTGTATCAACTATTAACTTGGGTCAGGCCTGAAGCACCTTGAAACATTGTATCAACTATTAACTTGGGTCAGGCCTGAAGCACCTTGAAACATTGTATCAACTATTAACTTGGGTCAGGCCTGAAGCTTGCATTAGCAAACTTGCAACATTGTATAAAATATTCTGGGCCCTCAGTTTCCCTCCCCAGTGAGCTTGGGACAGACACAGCTGTAGGCTATTTGCACAAGGGATAAGAAGCAGTGCTTGACTTGGGCAGGAGCTCACTGGAGCTGAGTACTGACACCTCAAATGTTCTACCGCTTGAGCTCCTGTTCCTCTTATAGAATATTATCTCAGAAGTATTGTGTATCTCCTGCAACTAAATATAAACAGTACCAGCATCCAAAATGAGTACCGGAACCTATTTCAGTCCAAGTCGAGCACTGATAAGAGGTAATCAGGTAGGCCTGTTTTATGACATTTCCACTGGATCAGAGCATGACATTTTTCCATTTCACCCTGAGTGGTTATCAAAAGGTAGAGAGCTGGAAAGATTTCGAGCAACTATAGTAATTCTCAATGGATGTAAAAACAGACTTTGTTTGCTGTTTGAGGTTAAGAAAACATGACTTTGAGAAGCTCCACAGGTTATTATTGGTGGTAAGTTAAGCCAATCAGAAATACTATCAGATCCACAAATGGCCACATTTTATATGTCTACATTTGTGCACAGGCCAGGTAGTCAATAGGACTACTTCTATGTTTAAATCTGGCCAGGTAGACACTAGGACCACTTCTATGCTTAAATCAGGCCAGGTAGCCTATTGGTCTACTTCTATGCTTAAATCAGGCCAGGTAGACACTAGGACCACTTCTATGCTTAAATCAGGCCAGGTAGACAATAGGACCACTTCTATGCTTAAATCAGGCCAGGTAGCCTATTGGTCTACTTCTATGCTTAAATCAGGCCAGGTAGACACTAGGACTACTTCTATGCTTAAATCAGGCCAGGTAGCCTATTGGTCTACTTCTATGCTTAAATCAGGCCAGGTAGACACTAGGACTACTTCTATGCTTAAATCAGGCCAGGTAGACAATAGGACTACTTCTATGCTTAAATCAGGCCAGGTAGACAATAGGACTACTTCTATGCTTAAATCAGGCCAGGTAGACAATAGGACTACTTCTATGTGTAAATCAGGCCAGGTAGACAATAGGACCACTTCTATGCTTAAATCTGGCCAGGTAGACACTAGGACCACTTCTATGCTTAAATCAGGCCAGGTAGCCTATTGGTCTACTTCTATGCTTAAATCAGGCCAGGTAGACACTAGGACCACTTCTATGCTTAAATCAGGCCAGGTAGACACTAGGACCACTTCTATGCTTAAATCAGGCCAGGTAGACAATAGGACTACTTCTATGCTTAAATCAGGCCAGGTAGACACTAGGACTACTTCTATGCTTAAATCAGGCCAGGTAGACAATAGGACTACTTCTATGCTTAAATCAGGCCAGGTAGACAATAGGACTACTTCTATGCTTAAATCAGGCCAGGTAGACAATAGGACTACTTCTATGCTTAAATCAGGCCAGGTAGACAATAGGACTACTTCTATGCTTAAATCTGGCCAGGTAGACACTAGGACCACTTCTATGCTTAAATCAGGCCAGGTAGCCTATTGGTCTACTTCTATGCTTAAATCAGGCCAGGTAGACACTAGGACCACTTCTATGCTTAAATCAGGCCAGGTAGACAATAGGACTACTTCTATGCTTAAATCAGGCCAGGTAGACACTAGGACTACTTCTATGCTTAAATCAGGCCAGGTAGACACTAGGACCACTTCTATGCTTAAATCAGGCCAGGTAGACAATAGGACTACTTCTATGCTTAAATCAGGCCAGGTAGACACTAGGACTACTTCTATGCTTAAATCAGGCCAGGTAGACACTAGGACTACTTCTATGCTTAAATCAGGCCAGGTAGACAATAGGACTACTTCTATGCTTAAATCAGGCCAGGTAGACACTAGGACTACTTCTATGCTTAAATCAGGCCCATTCCAAATAATATGCCCATTCTGAAAATGAAGACTAAATACTGGAATACTAATATGAAAAGCATTAAGAGAAGTGACAAACATTGTAGATTAGAAATGATAGGAATGAATTGGTAAATGTACTACTTGTGACGTGTGTAATGGGGAATTGATAGACACTCTTAACAATCAAACGCAAAACAATTCACACAACGAAGTGATGAAACAGTGAACGTGCACATATTGTCAGGAGAAAGAGCTCTGTGGGGAGAAGTGCATTGTGTATCTGGGCCACTTGGTCAATCTGACATGTGCAGTGGCCGTGCAGTATTTACAGTGATACAGGACTCAGCAGGAGTCAGTTCATTCATACTTGTTGAACTTCACAGAGCAGTGCTCTTGTAAAAGAGGTGAGTTTGTGTTTTCTACAAGATGTACCGCCCCCACCTACCTCCCAGTGGACCCTCTCTGCATGGCTCCTCCCGCTCTCTGCATGGCTCCTCCCGCTCTCTGCATGGCTCCTCCCGCTCTCTGCATGGCTCCTCCCGCTCTCTGCATGGCTCCTCCCGCCACTCTCTCTCTACATGACTCTCCCCCACTCTCTCTCTACATGACTCTCCCCCACTCTCCCCCACTCTCTCTCTCTACATGACTCTCCCCCACTCTCCCCCACTCTCTCTACATGACTCCCCCCTCTCTCTCTACATGACTCCCCCACTCTCTCTCTACATGACTCTCCCCCCCCACTCTCTCTCTACATGACTCTCCCCCTACATGCTCTCTCTCTCTCTCTCTACATGACTCCCCCCACTCTCTCTCTACATGACTCTCCCCCACTCTCTCTCTACATGACTCTCCCCCGCTCTCTCTCTACATGACTCTCCCCCACTCTCTCTCTACATGACTCTCCCCCACTCTCTCTCTACAAGACTCTCCCCCACTCTCTCTCTACAAGACTCTCCCCCACTCTCTCTCTACATGACTCTCCCCCCTCTCTCTCTCTACAAGACTCTCCCCCCCTCTCTCTCTCTACAAGACTCTCCCCCACTCTCTCTCTACATGACTCTCCCCCGCTCTCTCTCTACATGACTCTCCCCCGCTCTCTCTCTACAAGACTCTCCCCCACTCTCTCTCTACATGACTCCCCCACTCTCTCTCTACATGACTCTCCCCCACTCTCTCTCTACATGACTCTCCCCCACTCTCTCTCTCTCTACAAGACTCTCCCCCACTCTCTCTCTACAAGACTCTCCCCCCCCCACTCTCTCTCCGCTCTCTCTCTACATGACTCTCCCCCACTCTCTCTCTACAAGACTCTCCCCCACTCTCTCTCTACAAGACTCTCCCCCCACTCTCTCTCTACAAGACTCTCCCCCACTCTCTCTCTACATGACTCTCCCCCACTCTCTCTACGTGACCCCCCTCTCTCTCTACATGACTCTCCCCCACTCTCTCTCTCTACATGACTCTCCCCACTCTCTCTCTACATGACTCTCCCCCACTCTCTCTCTACGTGACCCCCCCCTCTCTCTCTACATGACTCTCCCCACTCTCTCTCTACATGACTCTCCCCCGCTCTCTCTCTACATGACTCTCCCCCACTCTCTCTCTACATGACTCTCACTGCTCTCTACGTGACCCCCCCTCTGTCTCTACATGACTCCCCCTCTCTCTCTCTACATGACTCTCCCCCACTCTCTCTCTACATGACTCTCCCCCACTCTCTCTCTACATGACTCCCCCCCACTCTCTCTCTACATGACTCCCCCACTCTCTCTCTACATGACTCTCCCCCACTCTCTCTCTACATGACTCTCCCCCACTCTCTCTCTACATGACTCCCCCCACTCTCTCTCTACATGACTCTCCCCCACTCTCTCTCTACATGACTCTCCCCCACTCTCTCTCTACATGACTCTCCCCCTCTCTCTCTACATGACTCTCCCCCACTCTCTCTCTACATGACTCTCCCCCACTCTCTCTCTACATGACTCTCACTGCTCTCTACGTGACCCCCCAGCCCCTCTGTCTCTACATGACTCCCCCCCTCTGTCTCTACATGACTCCCCCTCTGTCTCTACATGACTCCCCCCTCTCTCGTAAACACACACAGCCCTCTGTTCCTCTGTAACAGTGTGTTCATGGTCCCCTGGGTTAGCTCATACTGGCAGCTGTGTGTCAGTCTGTTATTCATGCTAACCTCTCTCTGTTCAGGCCTGTACTGCTTCATAGTCCTCCCCACCTCATTCCTATGGAAACCTTAGCCACGTGCAACTTCACCCCACAGACACATGTAACTTCACCCCACAGACACATGTAACTTCACCCCACAGACACATGTAACTTCACCCCACAGACACATGTAACTTCACCCCACAGACACATGTAACTTCACCCCACAGACATGTCTATCTTCACCCCACAGACATGTCTATCTTCACCCCACAGACACATGTAACTTCACCCCACAGACACATGTAACTTCACCCCACAGACATGTCTATCTTCACCCCACAGACACATGTATCTTCACCCCACAGACACATGTAACTTCACCCCACAGACACATGTAACTTCACCCCACAGACATGTCTAACTTCACCCCACAGACATGTCTATCTTCACCCCACAGACATGTCTATTTTCACCCCACAGACATGTCTATCTTCACCCCACAGACATGTCTATCTTCACCCCACAGACATGTCTATCTTCACCCCACAGACATGTCTAACTTCACCCCACAGACATGTCTATCTTCACCCCACAGACATGTCTATCTTCACCCCACAGACATGTCTATCTTCACCCCACAGACATGTCTATCTTCACCCCACAGACATGTCTATTTTCACCCCACAGACATGTCTATCTTCACCCCACAGACATGTCTAACTTCACCCCACAGACATGTCTATCTTCACCCCACAGACATGTAACTTCACCCCACAGACATGTCTATCTTCACCCCACAGACACATGTAACTTCACCCCACAGACACGTCTATCTTCACCCCACAGACACGTGTCACTAAGCTGCTAGCCATCAAGCTAAAGTTAAGTTACCAGATGACTTTTGTAATGGAGCCCTCTCTGTCTGGAGAAGTACATTACTGGTCCCATGGCTGTAGGAGCTGTATCTCCTACCCGGTCCCATGGCTGTAGGAGCTCTATCTCCTACCCAGTCCCATGGCTGTAGGGGCTCTATCTCCTACCCGGTCCCATGGCTGTAGGGGCTCTATCTCCTACCCGGTCCCATGGCTGTAGGGGCTGTATCTCCTACCCGGTCCCATGGCTGTAGGAGCTCTATCTCCTACCCGGTCCCATGGCTGTAGGGGCTGTATCTCCTACCCGGTCCCATGGCTGTAGGGGCTCTATCTCCTACCCGGTCCCATGGCTGTAGGGGCTCTATCTCCTACCCGGTCCCATGGCTGTAGGGGCTCTATCTCCTACCCATTCCCATGGCTGTAGGAGCTGTATCTCCTACCCGGTCCCATGGCTGTAGGGGCTCTATCTCCTACCCGGTCCCATGGCTGTAGGGGCTCTATCTCCCACCCGGTCCCATGGCTGTAGGGGCTGTATCTCCTACCCGGTCCCATGGCTGTAGGGGCTCTATCTCCTACCCGGTCCCGTTGCTGTAGGGGCTCTATCTCCTACCCGGTCCCATGGCTGTAGGGGCTCTATCTCCTACCCGGTCCCATGGCTGTATCTCCTACACTTTGTTTCTGGACAAACCGGACGACTCAGAGTTCTAATGTGGCGATTGTTTACTTGCTGAGGATTATAGTGGCTTGAAGTGTCTTCCTTGATCACGCAGGTCGCCAGCACCTGGTAACACAAAGGCCCAAAGAGAGAGTGGGCTTCCTTGATCACGCAGGTCGCCAGCACCTGGTAACCCAAAGGCCCAAAGAGAGAGTGGGCTTCCTTGATCACGCAGGTCGCCAGCACCTGGTAACCCAAAGGCCCAAAGAGAGAGTGGGCTTCCTTGATCACGCAGGTCGCCAGCACCTGGTAACCCAAAGGCCCAAAGAGAGAGTGGGCTTCCTTGATCACGCAGGTCGCCAGCACCTGGTAACCCAAAGGCCCAAAGAGAGAGTGGGCTTCCTTGATCACACAGGTCGCCAGCACCTGGTAACCCAAAGGCCCAAAGAGAGAGTGGGCTTCCTTGATCACGCAGGTCGCCAGCACCTGGTAACCCAAAGGCCCAAAGAGAGAGTGGGCTTCCTTGATCACGCAGGTCGCCAGCACCTGGTAACCCAAAGGCCCAAAGAGAGAGTGGGCTTCCTTGATCACGCAGGTCGCCAGCACCTGGTAACCCAAAGGCCCAAAGAGAGAGTGGGCTTCCTTGATCACGCAGGTCGCCAGCACCTGGTAACCCAAAGGCCCAAAGAGAGAGTGGGCTTCCTTGATCACGCAGGTCGCCAGCACCTGGTAACCCAAAGGCCCAAAGAGAGAGTGGGCTTCCTTGATCACGCAGGTCGCCAGCCTACGTAAGAAACTGGGGAAACCTCAGAGTGGCTTGTTTACCTTTTCTACACCGGTGGCTGGACAGCGTTCACGCTTGTTGGATGCATCTCCACCTTGTTGTTTGTCGTTATCCGACTGTCCCGTGTTGCCCGGAGCTCCCCCATCTGATAGCGGAGTCAAAGGAGCACAGCAAGAGGAGCAAGGCAATCAACAATGGTGGCATGTCACGAGTTGTGGAAGCTGAAGACAGAGGCCTCCAGCAAAGCAGTCTACAAGAAATAGGTTGACGTCCTGGAGCCTGATCTTCCTGCACCTTCGTCTCTGGGGATGCCTGTGCTTGTGGCCTCAGTGCCTTCTACTACGATTTCAAAGTCGACGTCGGCAACCTTCTGTTCTGGATCGAGCGGGGCTTCTCCATCTGTTAGAGGCCTGCACCAGGCACCGGGAGCCACAGTCACAAGTTATCCTGCCTCTCGCCTGTCCATAAAGGGTTCTCCATCTGTTAGAGGCCTGCACCGGGAGCCACGAGCACAAGTTATCCTGCCTCTCGCCTGTCCATAAAGGGGTTCTCCGAATCCTGTGAAGCGTGTTAGTGGGTGGATTATGTCATCCTTGTTGTCAGCTGTGATTTTGGGCAGCTCCATGGTAAGAAATGTGACCTTTCCTGGTACAACAACAATGTCTTATCCCGGAGCTGGAGTAAATGACATGACTATGCTGCTCTGAAATATACTACGTCAGGACATGGAAATCAATTCTATCATAATCCATGTGGTGTTAATGACATGAAGAAGGGCAGCTCTGAACAGGTGAAACTGGATTTTAAAGAGCTGATTGACTCTCTGCTAGACACTAGTAAAAGACCCATCATATCTGGCCCTGTGCCCTTCTCTGAATCGTGGCATTGAACACTTTAGCAGGATTCTTTCTCTTCACAACTGGCGATGTGATTATTGCAGCACAATGGGTTTAACTTCTGTTGACAATTTCAATACCTTTTGGAAACAAAACACGTTTTAATAAGGAGGATGGGATCCACCTGTAACGGTTTTCTAGTGGTGATGAAGGAGAGTCGGACCAAACTGCAGCGTGTCGATTGCGATCCATATTTATTAAACAAAACGTAAACACGACTAAACACTAAACACGACTAAACACTAAACACGACAAAACAATAAACGTAATGAAAACCGAAAACAGCCTATCTAGTGCAAACTAACAGAGAGTACAAGTAAGACACTAAGGACAATCACCCACGACAAACTCAAAGAATATGGCTGCCTAAATATGGTTCCCAATCAGAGACAACGATAAGCACCTGCCTCTGATTGAGAACCACTCCAGACAGCCATAGACCTTGCTAGACAACCCACTAAGCTACAATCCCAATACCACCACCAAAACCCCAAGACAAACACACCACAATTACAAAAACCCCATGCCACACCCTGGCCTGACCAAATACATAAAGATAAACACAAAATACTTTGACCAGGGCGTGACAGAACCCCCCTAAGGTGCGGACTCCCGAACGCACCTCAAAACAATAGGGAGGGTCCGGGTGGGCGTCTGTCCATGGTGGCGGCTCCGGCGCGGGACGTGGACCCCACTCCTTTAATGTCTTAGTCCCCTCTCCCTTCGTCCCTGGATAGTCCACCCTCGCCGCCGACCATGGCCTAGTAGTCCTCACCCAGAACCCCACTGGACTGAGGAACAGATCGGGACTGAAGGACAGCTCGGGACCGAGGCAGCTCGGGACTGAGGGGAAGCTCGGGAGTGAGAGAAAGCTCAGGAGTGAGAGAAAGCTCAGGAGTGAGAGAAAGCTCAGGAGTGAGAGAAAGCTCAGGAGTGAGAGAAAGCTCAGGAGTGAGAGAAAGCTCAGGAGTGAGAGGAAGCTCAGGAGTGAGAGGAAGCTCAGGAGTGAGAGGAAGCTCAGGAGTGAGAGGAAGCTCAGGAGTGAGAGGAAGCTCAGGCAGGTAGATAGATCTACCAGCTCCTGGCTGGCTGGTGGTTTCAGCAGATCCTGGCTGACTGGCAGATCCTGGCTGACTGGCAGATCTGGAAGAGTCTGGTTGACTGGCAGATCTGGAAGAGTCTGGTTGACTGGCAGATCTGGAAGAGTCTGGTTGACTGGCAGATCTGGAAGAGTCTGGTTGACTGGCAGATCTGGAAGAGTCTGGTTGACTGGCAGATCTGGAAGAGTCTGGTTGACTGGCAGATCTGGAAGAGTCTGGCTGACTGGCAGATCTGGAAGAGTCTGGCAGACTGGCGATGCTGGGCAGACCGGCGGCGCCGGGCAGACTGGCGGCGCCGGGCAGACTGGCGGCGCCGGGCAGACTGGCGACGCTGGGCAGACTGGCGACGCTGGGCAGACTGGCGGTGCTGGGCAGACTGACGACGCTGGGCAGACTGACGACGCTGGGCAGACTGGCGGTGCTGGGCAGACTGGCGATGCTGGGCAGACTGGCGATGCTGGGCAGACTGGCGATGCTGGGCAGACTGGCGATGCTGGGCAGACTGATGGCGCTGGGCAGACTGGCGATGCTGGGCAGACGGGGGCACTGGCGGCGCTGGGCAGACTGGCGGCACTAGCTGCTCCATATAGGCTGACAGCTCTGGCGGCTTCTTACAGACTGACCGCTCTGGCGGCTCCGTGCTGACTGGCAGCTCCTTGCAGACTGGCAGCTCCTTGCAGACTGGCAGCTCCTTACAGACTGACAGCTCCGTGCAGACTGACAGCTCCGTGCAGACTGACAGCTCCGTGCAGACTGGCTGCTCCATGCAGACTGGCTGCTCCATGCAGACTGACAGCTCTGGCTGCTTCATGCAGACTGACAGCTCTGGCTGCTCCATGTAGACTGGCTGCTTCATGCAGACTGGCAGCTCGGGCTGCTTCATGTAGACTGACAGCTCTGGCTGCTCCATGCGGACTGACAGCTCTGGCTGCTCCATGTAGACTGACTGCTTCATGCAGACTGGCAGCTCGGGCTGCTTCAGGTAGACTGACAGCTCTGGCTCCTCCATGCAGACTGACAGCTCTGACTGCTCCATGCAGACTGACAGCTCTGGCTGCTTCATGCAGACTGGCAGCTCTGGCTGCTCTATGTAGACTGGCTGCTTCATGCAGACTGGCAGCTCGGGCTGCTTCATGTAGACTGACAGCTCTGGCTGCTCCATGCGGACTGACAGCTCTGGCTGCTCCATGCAGACTGACAGCTCTGGCTGCTCCATGCGGACTGACAGCTCTGGCTGCTCCATGCGGACTGACAGCTCTGGCTGCTCCATGTAGACTGGCTGCTTCATGCAGACTGGCAGCTCGGGCTGCTTCATGTAGACTGACAGCTCTGGCTGCTCCATGTAGACTGGCTGCTTCATGCAGACTGGCAGCTCGGGCTGCTTCATGTAGACTGACAGCTCTGGCTGCTCCATGCAGACTGACAGCTCTGACTGCTCCATGCAGACTGACAGCTCTGACTGCTCCATGCAGACTGACAGCTCTGACTGCTCCATGCAGACTGACAGCTCTGGCTGCTTCATGCAGACTGGCAGCTCTGGCTGCGCTGTACAGGCGGGAGACTCCTGCAGCGCTGTGTCGGAGGAAGGCTCTGGCTGCGCTAAACAGGCGGAAGACTCCGGCAGCGCTGTAGAGGAGGAAGGCTCTGGCTGCGTTAAACAGGCGGGAGACTCCAGCAGCGCAGGAGAGGCAGCGCAGGAAAGCGCTGGCTGCGCTGAACAGGCGAGGCACACTGAAGGCCTGGTGCGTGGTGCTGGAACTGGTGGTACTGGATCGAGGACACGCACAGGAAGCCTGGTGCGGGGAGCTGCTACCGGAGGGCTGGGGTGTGGAGGTGGTACTGGATAGACCGGACCGTGCAGGCGCACTGGAGCTCTTGAGCACCGAGCCTGCCCAACCTTACCTGGCTCGATGCCCACTCTAGCCCGGCCGATACGAGGAGCTGGAATATACCGAACCGGGCTGTGCACCCGCACTGGAGACACCGTGCGCTCCACAGCATAACACGGTGCCTGCCCGGTCTCTCCAGCCCCCGGTAAGCACAGGGAGTTTGCGCAGGTCTCCTACCTGGCATAGCCATACTCCCTGTAAGCCCCCCAAGAAATTTTGGGGCTGACTCTCGGGCTTCCATCCGCTCTGCCGTGCTAGCTCCTCATAATGCCGCCTCTCTGCTTTTGCTGCCTCCAGCTCGGCTTTGGGGCGACAATAATCTCAGGCTCATTCCAGGGTCCTTTACCGTCCAATTCCTCCTCCCATGTCCATAACTCCAGGTGGTGCAACCTCTCCCACTGTAGCTGCTGCTGCTCCTGCTGCTGCTGCCTCTGTTGCCTCTTCTCCTGTTGCTCCTTTGGGCGGCTACACTCCCCTGGTTTAGCCCAGGGTCCTCTCCCGTCGAAGATCTCCTCCCATGACCAGAAATCCTTGGTGAGCATCTCCTTTTTCGGCTGCTCCTGCCTGTTGACACGCCGCTTGGTCCGTTGGTGGTGGGTGATTCTGTAACGGTTTTCTAGTGGTGATGAAGGAGAGTCGGACCAAACTGCAGCGTGTCGATTGCGATCCATATTTATTAAACAAAACGTAAACACGACTAAACACTAAACACGACTAAACACTAAACACGACAAAACAATAAACGTAATGAAAACCGAAAACAGCCTATCTAGTGCAAACTAACAGAGAGTACAAGTAAGACACTAAGGACAATCACCCACGACAAACTCAAAGAATATGGCTGCCTAAATATGGTTCCCAATCAGAGACAACGATAAGCACCTGCCTCTGATTGAGAACCACTCCAGACAGCCATAGACCTTGCTAGACAACCCACTAAGCTACAATCCCAATACCACCACCAAAACCCCAAGACAAACACACCACAATTACAAAAACCCCATGCCACACCCTGGCCTGACCAAATACATAAAGATAAACACAAAATACTTTGACCAGGGCGTGACACCACCCAAAAATGTGGGTTCCTGGATCCTTTCACAGCGTTATAAGGCTGCATTGAGACAATGACTTATCAATGACCCAAGTCCAGCTCAGTTAATCCCTACCATTCTGTCACTGTTGGTGGACACAATGTAAGTAATCTAATTTATGTCCCTCTTACTGCCCTGAATGCCTCTGCTGACCCTACAGCTATTGTATGCAGTAATCATGTGTCTATGAACCAGAGTTATACTTTTAGCACTGAGGCGGTGTGCCCTAGTAGGAAGTCCACTGTGAGCAGCTCACCCTGCACTAACATAAATAACATGAGAATATATACTTCTCCTAAGCTTCCCAGTAAAGCAATAAAACAAAGTAAGCATCCCAGAAGAAAAGTACTCAAAATAGCCCACGTTAACATGTAGTAGTTTAAGAAACAAGGTTCATGAAGTCAATAACTTGCTAGTAAAAGATGACATTCATATTCTGACCGTTTCTGAAACTCACTTAGATAATATATTTGACGATACAGTGGAAGCAATACATGGTTATAACATCTACAGAAAATACAGAAATACCAAAGGTGGAGGTGTTGCTGTTTATATTCAGAACCACATTCCTGTAAAGATTAGAGACGATCTCATGTTAAATACTGTTGAAGTAATATGGCTACAGATTCATCTTCCTCACCTAAATCCCATTCTGGTGGGAAGCTGCTACAGACCACCAAGTGCTAACAGTCAGTATCTAGATAATATGTGTGAAATGCTTGATAATGTATGTGATATCAAAGGAGAGGTATATTTTCACTATGACATGCCAGCAATAAACGCTGACACTACACATCCAAGTATATCTGACCAAATGATGAAAGAGACGAACATTTTAATTTAGAATTCTTTAAAGTGAGTGTGGAAGAGGTGAACACATGTATTGTTGTCTATCAACAATGACAAGCCACCGTGGTCTGACAACTTGGATGGAAAATGACTGAGGATAATAGTGGACGATATTGCCACTCCTGTTTGCCATATTTTAAATTTAAGCCTACTAGAAAGTGTTTGCCCTCAGGCCTGGAGGGAAGCTAAAGTCATTCTGCTACCTAAGAATAGTAAAGACCCCTTTACTGGCTCAAATAGCTGACAAATCAGCCTCTTACCAACCCTTAGCAAACTTTTGGAAACCAGATACAGATACAATGCTATTTTACAGTAAACAAATTGACAACAAACTTTCAGCACACTTTTAGAGAAGGACATTAAACAAGCACAGCACTTTTACAAAGGACTGATGATTGGCTGAGCGATCATAGTCTGATTATAGAGAAACATATGTGCTATGGCTTTACACCCCCTGCTATATTGTGGATAAAGAGTTACCTGTCTAACAACACTGAGGGTGTTCTTTAATGGAAGCCTCTCCAACATAATCCAGGTAGAATCAGGAATTCCCCAGGGCAGCTGTTTAGGCCCCTTACATTTTTCAATCTTTACTAATTATATAAGGCCAGTGTGTCTATGTATGCGGATGACTCAACACTATACATGTCAGCTACTACAATGACTGAAATGACTGCAACACTTAAGAGTTGCAGTTAGTTTCAGAGTGGGTGGAAAGGAATAAGTTAGTTCTTAAATATTTCAAAAACTAAAAGCATTGTATTTGGAACAAATCATTCACTAAACCCTAAACCTCATCTAAATATTGTAATAAACAATGTGGAAATTGAGCTAGTTGAGGAGACTCAACTGCTTGGAGTTACCCTGGATTGTAAACTGTCATGGTCAAAACATTGATACCATAGTAGCTAAGATGGGGAGAAGGATGTTGATAGTACCAGCACTATCAACAAGGCAGGTCCTACAGGCCCTAGTTTTGTCACACCTGGACAACCGTTCAGTCGTGTGATCAGGTGTCACAAAAAGGGACTTGGCTTAAAAGAGGACAGCACGGCTGGCCCTTGGATGTACACAGAGAGCTAATATTAATAATATGCACGTCAATTTCTCAAAGTGGAGGAGGAATTGACTTCATCACTACTTTTATTTATATTGACATGTTGAATGGACAGAGCTGTCTGTCTAAACTACTGGCACACAGCTCGGACATCCATGCATATCCCACAAGACATCTCTTCACAGTCCCCAACTCCAGAACAGACTATGGGAGGCGCACAGTACAACATAGAGCCATGACTACATTGAACTCTATTCCACAACAAGTAACTGATGCAAGCAGTGGAATCAGATTTAAAAACATATAAATATGCACCTTATGGAACAGCAGGGACTGTGAAGAGACATACATAGACACATGCATACACAAACACACACACACACGATAACATACACACTATACACACATGGATTTTGTACTGTAGATATGTGGTAGTGGAGTAGGGGCCTGAGGACACACCGTGTGTTGTGAATGTTTTGTCCTGTTTTTTAAATTGGTATAAACTGCCTTAATTTGACCCCAGGAAGAGTAGCTGCTGCCTTGGCAAAATAAATGCTCTTGTGAAATGGGGAATGTCATTATGAGGTGATTAAGGTCAACTTCCTGTGGTTGTGTGACAGTTTCCTGTATGTCACGGTGGGGACCAGATTTTGTCGTTAAAGCGGCCATCTGCCCTATGCCGACAGGAAGAGGAAGCCCTGTGTGTTACCTGCTAATGGTTCCCCCAGGCTATTTTAGGGGGTCCAGGAGGGTTCTCTCCAGTGATGTCATGGCGAAGCCGGGACAGAGGTGTCAGATGCACTTCCTGTGTTTGTGTGTGTGCGCGTGTGTTTGTGCGCGTGTGGATGACTTAAATAGGCAGATCATGCTGATTCAGTCCATTGTTATGGCATCTCTGACATGCTAGTCCTTCCTGAGACGTGTGGAAGGAGAACTGATCAGATGTTAAACTCTAGAGTGTGTTGTTTTCCCCCTGAGTTCTAAATCATGTGTACATGCAGACCTCTGATTAGCAAAACTTACTTATCCATCACTTTGTCTCTCTATCTGTCTCTGTGTCTCTGTCTGTCTCTGTCTCTGTGTCTCTCTGTCTTGTCTGTCTCTCTCTGTCTCTCTCTCTCTCTCTGTCTCTCTCTCTCTCTCTGTCTTGTCTGTCTTGTCTCTCTCTGTCTCTCTGTCTGTCTCTCTGTCTCTCTGTCTGTGTCTCTGTCTCTCTGTCTCTCTGTCTGTGTCTCTGTCTCTCTGTCTGTGTCTCTGTCTCTCTGTCTGTGTCTCTCTCTCTGTCTGTGTCTCTGTCTCTGTCTCTCTCTCCGTCTGTGTCTCTGTGTCTCTGTGTCTCTGTCTCTGTGTCTCTCTCTCTGTCTCTGTGTCTCTGTCTCTGTCTCTCTGTCTGTCTCTGTCTCTGTGTCTCTCTGTCTCTGTCTCCATCTCTCGTTAGGTTCTTTAAAGAGTTAGAGGACCTGCACCAGCAGAACGTTGTTATAGATGACATCAGTGACATCGTGTTCAGACACGCCCAGTCCAACTTTGACCCCTACATCACCTACTGCTCCAATGAGGTTTACCAGCAGAGGACCCTACAGAGGCTAGTGTGAGTACAACACACACACACACACACACACACACACACACACACACACACACACACACACACACACACACACACACACACACACACACACACACACGTTTGAACTGTGACTGATGACTGCCCTCCCTCTCTCTGTCTCTCTGTCCCAGCAGTAGTAAGAGTCCAGTGTTTAAGGAGGTGTTGACTCGTATTGAGGGCCACCCAGACTGCAGGAACCTCCCAATGATCTCCTTCCTAATCCTGCCAATGCAGAGAGTCACCCGTCTGCCTCTGCTGATGGATGTGAGCCAACACACAACACTCACATACTGGACACACGTCTAACACACTCATATACCCTCCCCGGCCAGTTGATTAGGTACACCAAAATGGTTTGCTCCTACAGACAGTGAGTCACGTGGTCGTGGCTTCCTATATAAAGCAGGCAGACAGGCATCAAGACATTCAATTACTGTTCCATTGAACGTTAGAATGGACAAAACGAGTGACTTTAGCGACTTTAAGCGTGGTATCGTCGTCAGATCCAGTATCTCAGAAACGGCCTCCTGGGCTTTTCACACACGACAGTGTCTCAGTTTACAGAGAACGGTGGGACAAACAAACAAACATCCAGTCAGCGGCAGTCCTGTGGGTAGAAAACAGCTCGTTGATGAGACGTCGAAGGAGAATGGAAAGAACCGTGATACCTGGTGGGCCACCAATACCGACACAGTACAGCAGAGGTGTGCAGAACGCCATCTCAGAACACACAAGTCGTCGGTCCTGGTCACGGATGGGCTGTTGCAGCAGACGACCACACCGGGCTCCTATCAGATAAAAACAAGGAGAAGAGGCTCCAGTGGCCATCACCATCACCATCACCATCACTATCACTGTGTTCCTTTCAGATAAAAACAAGAAGAAGAGGCTCCAGTGGCCATCACCATCACTATCACCATCACCATCACTGTGTTCCTTTCAGATAAAAACAAGAAGAAGAGGCTCCAGTGACCATCACTATCACCATCACCATCACTGTCACCATCACCATCACTGTGTTCCTATCAGATAAAAACAAGAAGAAGAGGCTCCAGTGACCATCACCATCACTATCACCATCACTGTGTTCCTTTCAGATAAAAACAAGAAGAGGCTCCAGTGACCATCACCGTCACCATCACCATCACTATCACTATCACTATCACCATCACTGTGTTCCTATCAGATAAAAACAAGAAGAAGAGGCTCCAGTGACCATCACTATCACCATCACCATCACTATCACCATCACTGTGTTCCTATCAGATAAAAACAAGGAGAAGAGGCTCCAGTGGCCATCACCATCACTATCACCATCACCATCACTGGACAGTTGAGGAGTGGAAAAACATTGTCTGGTCTGACGAATCCCGAGTCAGGATTTGGTGTAAGCAGCACGATTCCATGGACCGGTCCTGCCTGGTGTCAACGGTACAAGGCTGGTGGTGTACTGGTGTGGGGAATGTTTTCCTGGCTCACGTTACTGTAGGTACCTTGATGCCAATTGGTCAACGTTTGAACGCCACAGCGTATCTGAACATTTGTTGTTGTCCTAACCTAGTAAAGGGCTGTTTAGGATGAGCTGTAAAGGGCTGTTGGCAGCTTGAATGAACCACCTTACAATCTGCAGCAACGGCATGATCACAAACACTGGACATGAGGAGTGGATCAACATCACCTGGTTCGACGAATCCCGGTACCTGGGGGGGGTTTGTTACACCTATATAACCTTGCAGAAAGGAACGTACACGTCCATGACAGTCTCACTCTCTAAACTACTTTCTGTTACGTGACAGTCCCTTCACCTACCGTAGCCTTCACCTACCGTAGCCTTCACCTACTGTAGCCTTCACCTACCGTAGCCTTCACCTACCGTAGCCTTCGTCTAATGTAGCCTTTGTCTAATGTAGCCTTCACCTACAGTAGCCTTTGTCTAATGTAGCCTTCACCTATAGTAGCCTTTGTCTAATGTAGCCTTCACCTACAGTAGCCTTCACCTACCGTAGCCTTCACCTACCGTAGCCTTCACCTACCGTAGCCTTCACCTACCGTAGCCTTCACCTACCGTAGCCTTCACCTACCGTAGCCTTTGTCTAATGTAGCCTTCACCTACAGTAGCCTTTGTCTAATGTAGCCTTCACCTATAGTAGCCTTTGTCTAATGTAACCTTCACCTACAGTAGCCTTCGTCTAATGTAGCCTTTGTCTAATGTAGCCTTCACCTACAGTAGCCTTTGTCTAATGTAGCCTTCACCTATAGTAGCCTTTGTCTAATGTAACCTTCACCTACAGTAGCCTTCGTCTAATGTAGCCTTTGTCTAATGTAGCCTTTGTCTAATGTAGCCTTTGTCTAATGTAGCCTTTGTCTAATGTAGCCTTCACCTAATGTAGCCTTTGTCTAATGTAGCCTTCACCTACAGTAGCCTTTGTCTAATGTAGACTTCGTCTAATGTAGCCTTTGTCTAATGTAGCCTTTGTCTAATGTAGCCTTCACCTACAGTAGCCTTCACCTACAGTAGCCTTTGTCTAATGTAGCCTTCACCTACAGTAGCCTTTGTCTAATGTAGCCTTCACGTACAGTAGCCTTCACCTACAGTAGCCTTTGTCTAATGTAGCCTTCACCTATAGTAGCCTTTGTCTAATGTAACCTTCACCTACAGTAGCCTTCGTCTAATGTAGCCTTTGTCTAATGTAGCCTTTGTCTAATGTGGCCTTTGTCAATGTAGCCTTCACCTACAGTAGCCTTAGTCTAATGTAGCCTTAGTCTAATGTAGCCTTAGTCTAATGTAGCCTTTGTCTAATGTAACCTTCACCTACAGTAGCCTTTGTCTAATGTAGCCTTCATGTACAGTAGCCTTCACGTACAGTAGCCTTTGTCTAATGTAGCCTTCACCTACAGTAGCCTTTGTCTAATGTAGCCTTCACCTACAGTAGCTTTTGTCTAATGTAGCCTTCACCTACAGTAGCTTTTGTCTAATGTAGCCCTCACCTACCGTAGCCTTAGTCTAATGTAGCCCTCATCTACCGTAGCCTTAGTCTAATGTAGCCTTCACCTACAGTAGCCTTCACCTACAGTAGCCTTTGTCTAATGTAGCCTTTGTCTAATGTAGCCTTCACCTACAATAGCCTTAGTCTAATGTAGCCTTTGTCTAATGTAGCCTTCACCTACAGTAGCCTTTGTCTAATGTAACCTTCACCTACCGTAGCCTTAGTCTAATGTAGCCCTCACCTACAGTAGCCTTAGTCTAATGTAGCCCTCACCTACAGTAGCCTTAGTCTAATGTAGCCCTCACCTACAGTAGCCTTAGTCTAATGTAGCCCTCACCTACAGTAGCCTTAGTCTAATGTAGCCTTCACCGACTGTAGCCTTAGTCTAATGTAGCCTTCACCTACAGTAGCCTTCACCTACCGTAGCCTTCACCTACCGTAGCCTTCACCTACCGTAGCCTTCACGTAGCCTTCACCTACCGTAGCCTTCACCTACCGTAGCCTTCACCTACAGTAGCCTTTGTCTAATGTAGCCTTCACCTACAGTAGCCTTTGTCTAATGTAGCCTTCACCTATAGTAGCCTTTGTCTAATGTAGCCTTCACCTATAGTAGCCTTCGTCTAATGTTGCCTTCACCTACAGTAGCCTTCACATACAGTAGCCTTCACATACAGTAGCCTTCACATACAGTAGCCTTCACCTACAGTAGCCTTCGTCTAATGTAGCCTTCGTCTAATGTAGCCTTTGTCTAATGTAGACTTTGTCTAATGTAGACTTCGTCTAATGTAGCCTTTGTCTAATGTAGACTTCACCTACAGTAGCCTTTGTCTAATGTAGCCTTCACCTATAGTAGCCTTCGTCTAATGTTGCCTTCACCTACAGTAGCCTTCACCTACAGTAGCCTTCACCTACAGTAGCCTTCACCTACAGTAGCCTTCACCTACAGTAGCCTTCGTCTAATGTAGCCTTTGTCTAATGTAGACTTTGTCTAATGTAGCCTTTGTCTAATGTAGACTTCACCTACAGTAGCCTTCACCTACAGTAGCCTTAGTCTAATGTAGCCTTTGTCTAATGTAACCTTCACCTACAGTAGCCTTCGTCTAATGTAGCCTTTGTCTAATGTAGCCTTCACGTACAGTAGCCTTCACCTACAGTAGCCTTCACCTACAGTAGCCTTTGTCTAATGTAGCCTTCCCCTACAGTAGTCTTTTTCTAATGTAGCCTTCACCTACAGTAGCCTTTGTCTAATGTAGCCTTCACCTACAGTAGCCTTTGTCTAATGTAGCCCTCACCTACCGTAGCCTTAGTCTAATGTAGCCCTCATCTACCGTAGCCTTAGTCTAATGTAGCCTTAGTTTAATATAGCCTTAGTCTAATGTAGCCTTTGTCTACTGTAGCCTTAGTCTAATGTAGCCTTAGTCTAATGTAGCCTTAGTCTACTGTAGCCTTAGTCTATTGTAGCCTTAGTCTACTGTAGCCTTAGTCTAATGTAGCCTTTGTCTAATGTAGCCTTCTCCTACAGTAGCCTTTGTCTAATGTAGCCTTCACCTACAGTAGCCTTCACCTACAGTAGCCTTTGTCTAATGTAGCCTTCACCTACAGTAGCCTTAGTCTAATGTAGCCTTAGTCTAATGTAGCCTTTGTCTAATGTAACCTTCACCTACAGTAGTCTTCGTCTAATGTAGCCTTTGTCTAATGTAGCCTTCACGTACAGTAGCCTTCACCTACAGTAGCCTTTGTCTAATGTAGCCTTTGTCTAATGTAGCCTTCACCTACAGTAGCCTTTGTCTAATGTAGCCTTCACCTACAGTAGCCTTTGTCTAATGTAGCCTTCACCTACCGTAGCCTTTGTCTAATGTAGCCTTAGTCTAATGTAGCCTTAGTCTAATGTAGCCTTAGTCTAATGTAGCCTTAGTCTAATGTAGCCTTAGTCTAACGTAGCCTTAGTCTAACGTAGCCTTAGTCTAACGTAGCCTTAGTCTAATGTAGCCTTAGTCTAATGTAGCCTTAGTCTTAACTGGCTCAAAGAGCTCAGCTCCTTACTGCATTGATCTAGAAATGCTTGTTCATTCTGTCATTCATTGGTCCCTCGTTTTTACCACTTATTTTACTAATGTTTTCACTTACTGTTCTATGTCTCTCCTTCTCTCTCCTTCCCTGTTGTAGTTGTTCCCTTGAGGTGTAAGGCAGGACTATAGGCCATGGAGGAGGAGGCTTTTGAGCCCTGGGAAAGTTTTGGTAACACTTAATGATTCCAACTGCTGCTGTGTGTGTTGTGTGTGTGTGTGTGTGTGTGTGTGTGTGTGTGTGTGTGTGTGTGTGTGTGTGTGTGTGTGTGTGTGTGTGTGTGTGTGCGCGCGTGCGTGCGTATGAAAGCAGCGTTAGTGAGAGATGTGTTCTGGAAGCCTCTCCCAGGAATAACAAAGTGGTTGACTAGCTGATCTCACACACACTCTACTTTATGACTTCATACTCTACTGTGTACACAGCCTTTATGACATCATACTCTACTGTGTACACAGCCTTTATGACATCATACTCTACTGTGTACACAGCCTTTATGACATCATACTCTACTGTATACACAGCCTTTATGACATCATACTCTACTGTATACACAGCCACTGTGTGCGTGTGTGTGATCTGCTCTGACCCCTGACCTCTCTCTCTGTTTTTCAGGTCATTTGTCAGAAGGCTTCTAAAGGCTCATCTCAGTATGAGGCCTGTAAGAAAGCCCTTCAATCAGTCAGCAAGGTGAGAGGTCAACTGGTGTCAAACCCAAATTGATGCCAAGTCAAAGGTCAAAGGCCCATCTCAACATGAGATCAAGGAAGGAGCCTGTGTTTCCCCCATGGTCTTTGTATGTGAGCCTGCGTGTATCTGCATGTGTCTGTGAGTGCTAATACCGGTGTGTTTTAGGTGGTACGTCAGTGTAACGAAGGGGCCCGTACCATGGAGAGAACAGAGATGATGTACACCATCAACTCTCAACTGGACTTTAAGATCAAGGTATGGAGATGGGCTTGGAAGTCTCACCAGTGGGTCTATAGCTGGGTTTTATGGCTGTCTCTATAGCTGGGTTTTATGGCTGGGTTATATGGCTGGGTTTTATGGCTGGGTTTTATGACTGTCTCTATAGCTGGGTTTTATGACTGTCTCTATAGCTGGGTTTTATGGCTGGGTTTTATGGCTGGGTTTTATGGCTGTCTCTATAGCTGGGTTTTATGGCTGTCTCTATAGCTGGATTTTATGGCTGTCTCTATAGCTGGGTTTTATGGCTGTCTCTATAGCTGGGTTTTATGGCTGTCTCTATAGCTGGGTTTTATGGCTGTCTCTATAGCTGGGTTTTATGGCTGTCTCTATAGCTGGGTTTTATGACTGTCTCTATAGCTGGGTTTTATGGCTGTCTCTATAGCTGGGTTTTATGACTGTCTCTATAGCTGGGTTTTATGGCTGTCTCTATAGCTGGGTTTTATGGCTGGGTTTTATGACTGTCTCTATAGCTGGGTTTTATGACTGTCTCTATAGCTGGGTTTTATGGCTGGGTTTTATGGCTGGGTTTTATGGCTGTCTCTATAGCTGGGTTTTATGACTGTCTCTATAGCTGGGTTTTATGGCTGGGTTTTATGGCTGTCTCTATAGCTGGGTTTTATGGCTGTCTCTATAGCTGGGTTTTATGGCTGTCTCTATAGCTGGGTTGTATGGCTGTCTCTATAGCTGGGTTTTATGGCTGTCTCTATAGCTGGGTTTTATGACTGTCTCTATAGCTGGGTTTTATGACTGTCTCTATAGCTGGGTTTTATGGCTGTCTCTATAGCTGGGTTTTATGGCTGTCTCTATAGCTGGGTTTTATGACTGTCTCTATAGCTGGGTTTTATGGCTGGGTTTTATGACTGTCTCTAGTCACCCAGTGGGTCTATAGCTGGGTTTTATGACTGTCTCTATAGCTGGGTTTTATGGCTGTCTCTATAGCTGGGTTTTATGACTGTTTCTATTGCTGTCTCTATAGCTGGGTTTTATGGCTGTCTCTATAGCTGGGTTTTATGACTGTTTCTATGGCTGTCTCTATAGCTGGGTTTTATGACTGTCTCTATAGCTGGGTTTTATGACTGTCTCTATAGCTGGGTTTTATGGCTGTCTCTATAGCTGGGTTTTATGGCTGTCTCTATAGCTGGGTTTTATGACTGTCTCTATGGCTGGGTTTTATGGCTGTCTCTATAGCTGGGATTTATGACTGTCTCTATAGCTGGGTTTTATGGCTGGGTTTTATGGCTGGGTTTTATGGCTGTCTCTATAGCTGGGTTTTATGGCTGTCTCTATAGCTGGGTTTTATGACTGTCTCTATAGCTGGGTTTTATGACTGTCTCTATAGCTGGGTTTTATGACTGTCTCTATAGCTGGGTTTTATGGCTGGGTTTTATGACTGTCTCTATAGCTGGGTTTTATGGCTGTCTCTTCACCCAGTGGGTCTATAGCTGGGTTTTATGACTGTCTCTATAGCTGGGTTTTATGACTGGGTTTTATGACTGTCTCTAGTCACCCAGTGGGTCTATAGCTGGGTTTTATGACTGTCTCTAGTCACCCAGCGGGTCTATAGCTGGGTTTTATGACTGTCTCTATAGCTGGGTTTTATGACTGTCTCTATAGCTGGGTTTTATGGCTGTCTCTATAGCTGGGTTTTATGGCTGTCTCTTCACCCAGTGGGTCTATAGCTGGGTTTTATGACTGTCTCTATAGCTGGGTTTTATGACTGGGTTTTATGACTGTCTCTATAGCTGGGTTTTATGACTGTCTCTATAGCTGGGTTTTATGGCTGTCTCTTCACCCAGTGGGTCTATAGCTGGGTTTTATGACTGTCTATATAGCTGGGTTTTAGGACTGGGTTTTATGACTGTCTCTAGTCACCCAGTGGGTCTATAGCTGGGTTTTATGACTGTCTCTAGTCACCCAGTGGGTCTATAGCTGGGTTTTATGACTGTCTCTATAGCTGGGTTTTATGACTGTCTCTATAGCTGGGTTTTATGGCTGGGTTTTATGGCTGTCTCTTCACCCAGTGGGTCTATAGCTGGGTTTTATGACTGTCTCTATAGCTGGGTTTTATGACTGGGTTTTATGACTGTCTCTAGTCACCCAGTGGGTCTATAGCTGGGTTTTATGGCTGTCTCTAGTCACCCAGTGGGTCTATAGCTGGGTTTTATGACTGTCTCTATAGCTGGGTTTTATGACTGTCTCTATGGCTGGGTTTTATGACTGTCTCTATGGCTGGGTTTTATGACTGTCCCTATAGCTGGGTTTTATGACTGTCTCTATGGCTGGGTTTTATGGCTGGGTTTTATGACTGTCTCTATGGCTGGGTTTTATGACTGTCTCTATAGCTGGGTTTTATGGCTGGGTTTTATGACTGTCTCTATAGCTGGGTTTTATGGCTGTCTCTATAGCTGGGTTTTATGACTGTCTCTATAGCTGGGTTTTATGGCTGTCTCTATAGCTGGGTTTTATGGCTGTCTCTATAGCTGGGTTTTATGACTGTCTCTATAGCTGGGTTTTATGACTGTCTCTATAGCTGGGTTTTATGGCTGTCTCTATAGCTGGGTTTTATGGCTGTCTCTTCACCCAGTGGGTCTATAGCTGGGTTTTATGACTGTCTCTATAGCTGGGTTTTATGACTGGGTTTTATGACTGTCTCTAGTCACCCAGTGGGTCTATAGCTGGGTTTTATGGCTGTCTCTAGTCACCCAGTGGGTCTATAGCTGGGTTTTATGACTGTCTCTATAGCTGGGTTTTATGACTGTCCCTATAGCTGGGTTTTATGACTGTCTCTATGGCTGGGTTTTATGACTGTCCCTATGGCTGGGTTTTATGACTGTCCCTATGGCTGGGTTTTATGACTGTCCCTATAGCTGGGTTTTATGACTGTCTCAATGGCTGGGTTTTATGGCTGGGTTTTATGACTGTCTCTATGGCTGGGTTTTATGGCTGGGTTTTATGACTGTCTCTATAGCTGGGTTTTATGACTGGGTTTTATGACTGTCTCTATAGCTGGGTTTTATGACTGTCTCTATAGCTGGGTTTTATGGCTGTCTCTTCACCCAGTGGGTCTATAGCTGGGTTTTATGACTGTCTATATAGCTGGGTTTTAGGACTGGGTTTTATGACTGTCTCTAGTCACCCAGTGGGTCTATAGCTGGGTTTTATGACTGTCTCTAGTCACCCAGTGGGTCTATAGCTGGGTTTTATGACTGTCTCTATAGCTGGGTTTTATGACTGTCTCTATAGCTGGGTTTTATGGCTGGGTTTTATGGCTGTCTCTTCACCCAGTGGGTCTATAGCTGGGTTTTATGACTGTCTCTATAGCTGGGTTTTATGACTGGGTTTTATGACTGTCTCTAGTCACCCAGTGGGTCTATAGCTGGGTTTTATGGCTGTCTCTAGTCACCCAGTGGGTCTATAGCTGGGTTTTATGACTGTCTCTATAGCTGGGTTTTATGACTGTCTCTATGGCTGGGTTTTATGACTGTCTCTATGGCTGGGTTTTATGACTGTCCCTATAGCTGGGTTTTATGACTGTCTCTATGGCTGGGTTTTATGGCTGGGTTTTATGACTGTCTCTATGGCTGGGTTTTATGACTGTCTCTATAGCTGGGTTTTATGGCTGGGTTTTATGACTGTCTCTATAGCTGGGTTTTATGGCTGTCTCTATAGCTGGGTTTTATGACTGTCTCTATAGCTGGGTTTTATGGCTGTCTCTATAGCTGGGTTTTATGGCTGTCTCTATAGCTGGGTTTTATGACTGTCTCTATAGCTGGGTTTTATGACTGTCTCTATAGCTGGGTTTTATGGCTGTCTCTATAGCTGGGTTTTATGGCTGTCTCTTCACCCAGTGGGTCTATAGCTGGGTTTTATGACTGTCTCTATAGCTGGGTTTTATGACTGGGTTTTATGACTGTCTCTAGTCACCCAGTGGGTCTATAGCTGGGTTTTATGGCTGTCTCTAGTCACCCAGTGGGTCTATAGCTGGGTTTTATGACTGTCTCTATAGCTGGGTTTTATGACTGTCCCTATAGCTGGGTTTTATGACTGTCTCTATGGCTGGGTTTTATGACTGTCCCTATGGCTGGGTTTTATGACTGTCCCTATGGCTGGGTTTTATGACTGTCCCTATAGCTGGGTTTTATGACTGTCTCAATGGCTGGGTTTTATGGCTGGGTTTTATGACTGTCTCTATGGCTGGGTTTTATGGCTGGGTTTTATGACTGTCTCTATGGCTGGGTTTTATGGCTGGGTTTTATGACTGTCTCTATAGCTGGGTTTTATGACTGTCTCTATAGCTGGGTTTTATGGCTGTCTCTATAGCTGGGTTTTATGGTTGTCTCTATAGCTGGGTTTTATGACTGTCTCTATAGCTGGGTTTTATGGCTGTCTCTATAGCTGGGTTTTATGACTGTCTCTATAGCTGGGTTTTATGACTTTCTATAGCTGGGTTTTATGACTGTCTCTATAGCTGGGTTTTATGACTGTCTCTATAGCTGGGTTTTATGACTGTCTCTATAGCTGGGTTTTATGACTGTCTCTAGTCACCCAGTGGGTCTATAGCTGGGTTTTATGGCTGTCTCTATAGCTGGGTTTTATGACTGTCTCTATAGCTGGGTTTTATGGTTGTCTCTATAGCTGGGTTTTATGGCTGTCTCTATAGCTGGGTTTTATGACTGTCTCTATAGCTGGGTTTTATGACTGTCTCTATAGCTGGGTTTTATGGCTGTCTCTATAGCTGGGTTTTATGACTGTCTCTATAGCTGGGTTTTATGACTGTCTCTATAGCTGGGTTTTATGACTGTCTCTATAGCTGGGTTTTATGACTGTCTCTATAGCTGGGTTTTATGACTGTCTCTATAGCTGGGTTTTATGACTGTCTCTATAGCTGGGTTTTATGGCTGTCTCTATAGCTGGGTTTTATGGTTGTCTCTATAGCTGGGTTTTATGGCTGTCTCTATAGCTGGGTTTTATGACTGTCTCTATAGCTGGGTTTTATGACTGTCTCTATAGCTGGGTTTTATGACTGTCTCTAGTCACCCAGTGGGTCTATAGCTGTTAAACTACTGTAAACCCTAAAGAACTGTTAAGTTCCTATGAGATACTATGGACACTTAAGAATCCATGCCAGAGAGTAGCATTGACATGCAGAAGGGTTTGTTTTTAAAGGTAGAATCCTTAATGGTGAAACTACCGGGTACGTTTAGGATATTACAACAACAAATAAGCTACTCTCTCTCCCCTCTGACATCACTGCAGGCGTGATAGAACAGCAGGTTATGTACTGCAGATGTGTTTACCAAACGCTCCCGTCCTCCGTTAGTCAACAAAAACAAACCGTGGCGCCGCTTCCCCCTCATGTGATTTCCATCTTAAACAAATCAAATCAAATCAAATTTTATTTGTCACATACACATGGTTAGCAGATGTTAATGCGAGTGTAGCGAAATGCTTGTGCTTCTAGTTCCGACAATGCAGTAATAACCAACGAGTAATCTAGCTAACAATTCCAAAACTACTACCTTATAGACACAAGTGTAAAGGGAACAGAAACAATAACAAAAGCGTCCCTCTGCCTGTGTCTTGGGTTAAAAAGCTGAGGGAAGGGCCTGGAGAAACATCTTTCAAATTCGTAGACAGAGCTATGGATGCAAGGACTGACCATCCACAATATCAAAATGCTAGTTTTAACCATGTTATGAGTCTATATAGTGTTTGTTTACATGTAGGTTGTTTACAGACCGAGTAAAACAAGCTGATGTTTTGTGTTCTGATGGGGGTACGACAGTTAAACTCCATGAGACGTTATTCTGTAAGAACCAATGGGAATATATCATTGATTTATATGTTTTTTTTTTATATGTTTTTTTTTTAAATGAACGTAGCAACTAAGGATTGTAGCTTTTAAAAGCCCATACCATGAGGTATTGTGAAGACATTACCTTTAGCTGTCTGTCTGATTTGGAGGAACGTTCGATTCCTGGTCATACATGACCTTTGCCCAGCCGTCTCCCAGGGGACACAGGGAGGGAACATGATGTTTCTCTACTGGTGTGAAATCAAGAGGAATAAGGGTCCTATATAACTGTTGCTGCTGCATTACCAAGGAAAACACACACACACATAAACTCACGCATGGTGTTATGTTCTGTACAAACTGTACGTTCACAAGGTCTTTTCCCAGAATCCTCTTTGAATCATAGTTCATCATCTTCATCTGTTGATATGGACAAGTGTGTTTCCAGCAGTGTGCTATTAAGGATTACATATTTCTCTCTCACATAGACACACACACGCAGACACACACATACACACACACACACACACACACACACACACACACACACACACACACACACACACACACACACACACACACACACACACACACACACACACGAACAGAAACAGTTGAAGTCAGAAGTTTACATACACCTTAGCCAAATACATTTAAACTCAGTTTTTCACAATTCCTGACATTTAGTAAAAATTCCCTATTTTACAGCATTTAGTATCACTACTTTATTTTAAGAATGTGAAATGTCAGAATAATAGCAGAGAATGATTTATTTCAGCTTTTATTTCTTTCATCACATTCCCAGTGGGTCAGAAGTTTACATACACTCAATCAGTATTTGGTAGCATTGCCTTTAAATTGTTTAACTTGGATCAAACATTTCTGGTATCCTTCCACAAGCTTCCCACAATAAGTTGGGTGAATTTTGGCCCATTCCTCCACGACAGAGCCGGTGTAACTGAGTCAGGTTTGTAGGCCTACTTGCTCGCACACACTTTTTCAGTTCTGCCCACAAATGTTCTATAGGATTGAGGTCAGGGCTTTGTGATGGCCACTCCAATACCTTGACTTTGTTGTCCTTTTTGCCACAACTTTGGAAGTATGCTTGGGGTCATTGTCCATTTGGAAGACCCATTTGCGACCAAGCTTTAACTTCCTGACTGAAGTCTTGAGATGTTGCTGCAATATATCCACCTAATTTTTAAATTTAATTTTTAAATTTTTTATCTATTTTGTGAAGTGCACCAGTCCCTCCTGCAGCAAAGCATCCCCACAACATGATGCTGCCACCCCCATGCTTCACGGTTGGGATGGTGTTCTTCGGCTTGCAAGCCTCCCCCTTTATCCTCCAAACATAACGATGGTCATTATGGCCAAACAGTTCTACTTTCGTTTCATCAGACCAGAGGACAATTCTCCAAAAAGTACAATCTTTGTCTCCATGTGCAGTTGCAAACTGTAGTTTGGCTTTTTTATGGTGGTTTTGGAGCAGTGGCTTCTTCCTTGCTGAGCGGCCTTTCAGGTTATGTCGATATAGGACTCGTTTTACTGTGGATATAGATACTTTTGTACCTGTTTCCTCCAGCATTTTCACAAGGTCCTTTGCTGTTGTTCTGGGATTGATTTGTACTTTTCTCACCAAAGTACGTTCATCTTTAGGAGACAGAATGCGTCTCCTTCCTGAGCGGTATGACGGCTGCGTGGTCCCATGGTGTTTATACTTGCGTACTATTGTTTGTACAGATGAACGTGGTACCTTCAGGCATTTGGAAATTGCTCCCAAGGATGAACCAGACTTGTGGAGGTCTACAATTGTTTTTCTGAGGTCTTTGCTGATTTCTTTTGATTTTCCCATGATGTCAAGCAAAGAGGCACTGAGTTTGAAGGTAGGCCTTGAAATACATCCACAGGTACACCTCCAATTGACTCAAATGATGTCAATTAGCCTATCAGAAGCTTCTAAAGCAATGACATAATTTTCTGGAATTTTCCAAGCTGTTTAAAGGCACAGTCAACTTAGTGTATGTAAACTTCTGACACACTGGAATTGTGATACAGTGAATTATAAGTGAAATAATCTGTCTGTAAACAATTGTTGGAACAATGACTTGTGTCATACACAAAGTAGATGTTCTAACTGACTTGCCAAAACTACTAAACGAAACTTCCGACTTCAACTGTATATATTCAAGCAGATGTACATAAATGCACACATACACACACGCTCCGGCAGGCACAGGTGTGGTAGCAGTGTGGGAAAGTGCTGTTGGTACATGTGGTCCTAACAGATGTCTGCAGGGCTGTGAACATACATTCTGCCCTCCTAGCCAGCTGTTCACACACACTACACAGGAATGTCTGGAGTGCATTACATTTGTAAACCTTGATATTGATCGTCTTTCTCCTCTTTCTCCTCTCTCTCCCCTCACCCTTCTCTTCTCTCTCTCTCCCTTCTCTCTCTCTCTCTCTCCCTTCTCTCTCTCTCTCTCTCTCTCCCTCCTCTCTCTCTCTTCTCTCTCTCTCTCTCTCCTCTCTCTCTCTTCTCTCTCTCTCTTCTCTCTCTCTCTCTCTCTCTCTCTCTCTCTCTCTCTCTCCCTTCTCTCTCTCTCTCTCTCTCTCTCCCTTCTCTCTCTCTCTCTCTCTCTCTCTCTCTCTCTCTCTCTCTCTCTCTCTCTCTCTCTCTCTCCTTCTCTCTCTCTCTCTCTCTCTCTCTCTTCCTCTCCTCTTCTCTCTCTCTCTCTCTCCTTCTCTCTCTCTCTCTCTCTCTCTCTCTCTTCTCTCCCTTCTCTCTCTCTCTTCTCTCTTCTCTCTCTCTCTTCTCTCTCTATTTACTCACCCCTCTCTCCCCTCGGTCCTCTCTCTCCCCTCGGTCCTCTCTCTCCTCTGTCCTCTCTCTCCCCCCCTGTCTCTTCTCTCTCTTCTCTCTTCCCTCTCTCCCTTCTCTCTCCCCTCTCTCTCTCCCTTCTCTCTCCCCTATCTCATCTCCCCCTGTCTCTTCTCTCTCTCTCTTTCTCTCTCTCCCCCCCAGCCCTTCCCATTGGTGTCGTCGTCTAGGTGGATGGTGAAGAGAGGGGAGCTCACAGCCTTCGTGGAGGAGAACGGCATCTTCTCCAAGAGGACGTCACGTCATCAGGTCTACTTCTTCCTCTTCAATGACGTCCTCATCCTCACCAGGAAGAAGAGGTGGGTCCACAGTCTCACTAGCCAATCCCACAGTCTAACCAAGCATTCCCAGTCAACTCCACAGTCTCACTAGCCAATCGCACAGATGGGGAAGGTGGTGGTGATAAAATCTTTAAGTATGCTAGATGTAAAGATTGTGAGCTGCCCAAATTGTCTGTAGGTCATTGCGACAGAGTTATGTGCAGGGAAACTCCACGTGTTCATCCTTGTGTCTTTGTGTGAGTGATTTTGTCTCTGGGATGAGTCAAGTGTGACCTTGCATTGGGCAGTAATATGTGTATATACACCTACTATAACACTTTTAATGAAGAGTAAGCAATTAGCCTATTGAAATGTTTATATGACTCTTTAAAGATAATTCAAATATACAAGCATTAGACAATGAGTTGACAAGAATGGATCTGAGAATTGTCTATATCAAAGGCAGATGGTTAATTAACATTGAACAATGAATGGGTCTGAGAATTGTCTATATCAAAGGCAGATGGTTAATTAACATTGAACAATGAATGGATCTGAGAATTGTCTATATCAAAGGCAGATGGTTAATTAACATTGAACAATGAATGGATCTGAGAATTGTCTATATCAAAGGCAGATGGTTAATTAACATTGAACAATGAATGGATTAACATTCCAGGCATGAAGCTTAAATTACAAACATTAACAAGCATTCCAAAGCATTATTCCAACCACATAGATCCTAAAGTTAACCTATAGGACAAAGCATGAACAACAGATGGTTAATTAACACTCTGACTATATCAAAGCCAGAGGCCAAATGCATTATTCCAATGGTTAATCCACATAGATCCTAAAGATGGTTAACCTATAGGACAAAGCATGAACAAACAATGAATGACACTCACTATGGCCAGAGGCCAATCAAAGCATTATTCAACCACATAGATCCTAAAAAGTTAACCTAATAGGACAAAGCATGAACAACATTGAACACTCACTAGGCCAGAGGCCAAAGCATTATTCAAAGGCAACCACATAGATCCTAAAAGTGGTAACCTAATGGAGGACAAAGCATGAACAAACAATGAATGGAGACACTGGTTAATTAACACAATGAATGGCCAGAGGCCAAAGCATTATTCCAACCACATAGATCCTAAAGTTAACCTATAGGACAAAGCATGAACAACGAGACACTCACTAGGCCAGAGGCCAAAGCATTATTCCAACCACATAGATCCTAAAGTTAACCTATAGGACAAAGCATGAACAACGAGACACTCACTAGGCCAGAGGCCAAAGCATTATTCCAACCACATAGATCCTAAAGTTAACCTATAGGACAAAGCATGAACAACGAGACACTCACTAGGCCAGAGGCCAAAGCATTATTCCAACCACATAGATCCTAAAGTTAACCTATAGGACAAAGCATGAACAACGAGACACTCACTAGGCCAGAGGCCAAAGCATTATTCCAACCACATAGATCCTAAAGTTAACCTATAGGACAAAGCATGAACAACGAGACACTCACTAGGCCAGAGGCCAAAGCATTATTCCAACCACATAGATCCTAAAGTTAACCTATAGGACAAAGCATGAACAACGAGACACTCACTAGGCCAGAGGCCAAAGCATTATTCCAACCACATAGATCCTAAAGTTAACCTATAGGACAAAGCATGAACGAGACACTCACTAGGCCAGAGGCCTAGAATTCTAGGAAATGAGAATTGATCATACAACCTTCCTCCATGGACTGGATACAGGATAAGAGAGAGAACCAATGCATTTCATTACCTGTAGAACATCTGAAGGTGGAACCTTCTCAACCCAAAACCAACCACCATTGACCAATTAAACAATACCAAGTTTACATTAACCTAAACACTCCCAGGCCCAACAATCTCCACAGGGTGTCACAGCATCTAAAGGCTGGTGTGATGAGGGGGTGAGACAGCATCTAAAGGCTGGTGTGATGAGGGGGTGAGACAGCATCTAAAGGCTGGTGTGATGAGGGGGTGAGACAGCATCTAAAGGCTGGTGTGATGATGGGGTGAGACAGCATCTAAAGGCTGGCTGGTGTGATGAGGGGGTGAGACAGCATCTAAAGGCTGGTGTGATGAGGGGGTGAGACAGCATCTAAAGGCTGGTGTGATGAGGGGGTGAGACAGCATCTAAAGGCTGGTGTGATGATGATGGGGTGTGAGACAGCATCTAAAGGCTGGTGTGATGAGGGGTGAGACAGCATCTAAAGGCTGGTGTGATGATGGGGTGAGACAGCATCTAAAGGCTGGTGTGATGAGGGGGTGAGACAGCATCTAAAGGCTGGTGTGATGAGGGGGTGAGACAGCATCTAAAGGCTGGTGTGATGATGGGGTGAGACAGCATCTAAAGGCTGGTGTGATGAGGGGGTGAGACAGCATCTAAAGGCTGGTGTGATGAGGGGGTGAGACAGCATCTAAAGGCTGGTGTGATGAGGGGGTGAGGCCGATGTAAATAAGACAGAATTTCTGAGAGGAACATAAACCCCCTTTGAGTAATTCAGAGTTCATCATTTACAGATACAAGTTACCATAGAGATAATCCATATAGAGTCCTCTTTAGGAGACCAGTTACCACAGAGATAATCCATATAGAGTCCTCTTTAGGAGACCAGTTACCACAGAGATAATCCATATAGAGTCCTCTTTAGGAGACAAGTTACCACAGAGATAATCCATATAGCGTCCTCTTTAGGAGACCAGTTACCACAGAGATAATCCATATAGAGTCCTCTTTAGGAGACCAGTTACCACAGAGATAATCCATATAGAGTCCTCTTTAGGAGACAAGTTATCACAGAGATAATCCATCCATATAGAGTCCTCTTTAGGGGACAAGTTACCACAGAGATAATCCATCCATATAGAGTCCTCTTTAGGGGACAAGTTACCACAGAGATAATCTATATAGAGATCCTCTTTAGGGGACATGTTTCAGATACCAGACATGGATACTATAGTATTATTCTGTCACAATAGTCGGTCCTCTGGGTGCTGTAACAGAGATACATTTTGGCTCCTCAGAGGGGGAAGGGCTGACTCGTCCTTTGTGTTCCTGGACCATTTCCCCCTGCAGCTACAGGCGGGGTGGGACGGGGACACACCCATACTGTTTCCATTGATCATCCTTGAGATGTTTCTACAACTTGATTGGAGTCCACCTGTGGTAAATTCAATTGATTGGACATGATTTGGAAAGGCACACACCTGTCTGTATAAGGTCCCACAGTTGACAGTGCATGTCAGAGCAAAAACCAAGCCTTGAGGTCGAAGGAATTGTCCGTAGAGCTTCGAGACAGGATTGTGTCGAGGCACAAGGGTGACCAAACTTTTCTGCAGCATTGAAGGTCCCCAAGAGCACAGTGGCCTCCATCGTTCTTAAATGGAAGAAGTTTGGAACCACCAAGACTCTTCCTAGAGCTGGCCGCCCGGCCAAACTGAGCAATCGGGGGAGAAGGGCCTTGATCACTGAGGTGACCAAGACTCCTCCGATGGTCACTCTGACAGAGTTCTAGAGTTCCTCTGTGGAGATGGGAGAACCTTCCAGAAGGACAACCATCTCTGCAGCACTCCAAAAATAAGGCCTTTATGGTAGAGTGGCCAGACGGAAGCCACTCCTCAGTAAAAGGCACATAACAGCCCGCTAGCAGTTTGCCAAAAGACACCTAAAGGACTCAGACCATGAGAAACAAGATTCCCTGATCTGATGAAACCAAGATGGAAATCTTTGACCTGAATGCCAAGCGTCACGTCTGGAGGAAACCTGGCACCATCCCTACGGTGAAGAATGGTTGTGGCAGCATCATGCTATGGGGATGTTTTTCAGCGGCCGGGATTGGGAGACTAGTCAGGATTGAGGGAAAGATGACCGGAGCAAAATACAGAGAGATCCTTGATGAGATCCTGCTCCAGAGCACACAGGACCTCAGACTGGGGTGAAGGTTCACCTTCCAACAGGACAACAACCCTAAGCACACAGTGCAGGAGTGGCTTCGGGACAAGTCTTTGAATGTCCTTGAGAGGCCCAGCCAGAGCCTGGACTTGAACCCGATCTAACATCTCTGGAGAGACCTGAGAATAGCTGTGCAGCGACGCTCCCCATCCAACCTGACAGAGCTTGAGAGGATCTGCAGAGAAGAATGGGAGAAACTCCCCAAATACAGGTGTAGCTTGTTGCGTCATACCCAAGAAGACTCAAGGCTGTAATCACTGACAAAGGTGCTTCAACAAAGTACAGAGTAAAGGGTCTGAATACTTATGTAAATGTCATATTTCAGTTTCTACATTTTCTAAAAACCTTTTTATTGTGTGTAGATTGATTGAGGGGAATTAAACAATTTAATCCGTTTTTAAAATATGTCTGTAACCTAACAAAATATGGAAACTGTGGAGAGATCTGAATACTTCCCGAATGCAACGTCTTCTGTACAAACATATCAACCTGTCTCTATGGGTGTCCTCAGGATCAGGGTGTGTCTGTACATGTGTGTCTCTGTCTCTCTCTCAATCTGTCTCTGTCTGTCTCTATCAATCTGTCTCTATGGGTGTCCTCAGGATCAGGGTGTGTCTGTACATGTGTGTGTCTGTCTGTCTCTCTCTATCAATCTGTCTCTGTCTGTCTCTATCAATCTGTCTCTATGGGTGTCCTCAGGATCAGGGTGTGTCTGTACATGTGTGTCTCTGTCTGTCTGTCTCTCTCTATCAATCTGTCTCTGTCTGTCTCTATCAATCTGTCTCTATGGGTGTCCTCAGGATCAGGGTGTGTCTGTACATGTGTGTGTCTGTCTGTCTCTCTCTATCAATCTGTCTCTGTCTGTCTCTATCAATCTGTCTCTATGGGTGTCCTCAGGATCAGGGTGTGTCTGTACATGTGTGTGTCTGTCTGTCTGTGTCTATCAATCTGTCATCTGTCTGTCTGTACAATGTGTGTGTGTGGGTGTCCTGAGGTGGGTGTGTCTGTACATGTGTGTGTCTGTCTGTCTGTGTGTACAATCTGTGTGTGTCTGTCTCTATCAATCTGTCCCTATGAGTGTCCTCAGGATCAGAATGGTCTGTACATGTGTTTTGTCTGTCTCTCAAAAACAAATCTGTCTCATTCTGTCTCATGAATCTGTCTTGTCTTCCTGGAAACCAGGGTGGTCTGTACATGTGTGTGTCTGTCTGTCTCTTTCCAATCTGTCTCTGTCTGTCTCTATCAATCTGTCTCTGTCTCTCTCTCTCAAAATGTCTCTAATCTGTCCTGAGGATCAGGGTGTGTCTGTACATGTGTGTGTCTGTCTGTCTCTCTCTATCAATCTGTCTCTGTCTGTCTCTATCAATCTGTCTCTATGAGTGTCCTCAGGATCAGGGTGTGTCTGTACATGTGTGTGTCTGTACATGTGTGTGTCTGTCTGTCTCTCTCTATCAATCTGTCTCTGTCTGTCTCTATCAATCTGTCTCTATGGGTGTGGATCAGGGTGTGTCTGTACATGTGTGTGTCTGTCTGTCTCTCTCTATCAATCTGTCTCTGTCTGTCTCTCTCTATGTCTGTCTCTATGAGTGTCCTGTCAGGGTGAGTCTGTACATGTGTGTGTGTGTCTGTGTGTGTGTGTGTCTGTGTCTGTCTGTCTGTCTGTGTGTGTGTGTGTGTGTGTGTGTCTGTGTCTGTGTGTGTGTCTGTACATGTGTGTCTGTCTGTATTGAACTTAACCCATGGCGATCAGAATGGAAGCTTGTTTTTGTTTCAAAAACAAATTCTGTCATTCTGCCATGAATAAAGTTTGTCTTCCTGGAAACCATATGGCTCGTGTGTGTGTGTGTGTGCTTCTCATTTCCTGAATCTCCAGCTGTGTCTGAGACGGATCGCCATGCCGCTCTCTCTCAAAATACCTCAAATCTTTTCTTTCTTTCTGGGAATTTGATCCAATGCAGCAGACCCCAGTACTATGCTGGCGTGTGTTCATGGCTGGGAGTGTTTGGGTTTGTTCTGTTGAGGCACGGGAACCCTGCTGTGGCACGCTACTACCTCTGTCTGTCTGTCTAGCTGTCTGTCCCTGTTTCTATGTCTGTCTGTCTGCGTCTCTCTGTCTCTGTCTGTCTGTCTGTCTGCGTCTCTCTGTCTCTCTCTCTGTCTGTCTGTCTGTCTGTCTGTCCCTGTTTCTCTGTCTGTCTGTCTGTCTCTCTGTCTCTGTCTGTCTGTCTGTCTGCGTCTCTCTGTCTCTGGCTCTCTGTCTGTCTGTCTGTCTGTCTGTCTCTCTCTGTCTCTCTCTCTGTCTGTCTGTCTGTCTAGCTGTCTGTCCCTGTTTCTCTGTCTGTCTGTCTGTGCGTCTCTCTGTCTCTTCTCTATCTCTCTCCATCAGAGATGGGTAACTGGTCTGATCTGTCTGATGATGTCCCTTCTGTCTGTCTGTCTGTCTGTCTGTCTGTCTGTCTGTCTGTCTGTCTGTCTGTGTCTGTCTGTCTGTCTGTCTGTCTGTCTGTCTGTCTGTCTGTCTGTCTGTCTGTCTGTCTGTCTGTCTGTCTGTCTGTCTGTCTGTCTCTGTCTGTCTGACTCTGTTTGTCTCGGTTTCTCTCTGGCTGACTATTGGTCGGTGTCTCTCTGTCTGTCTCTCTCTATCAATCTGTCTCTGTGTGTGACTAAGCAACACTCCCACTTAACACCAGAACATTCTGCTCCTCTCTCTGTCTGTCTGTAAACATCCTCTCTCCTCCCCTCCTTCTCTATCTCTCGTTCTCTACCTCCATCAGAGATGGGTAACTGGTCGTACTGATAATGTTCTGATGATGTCCCTGTTCTGATGATGTGTTTGTTCAGTGTGTGTGTGTGTTGTGTGTGTGTGTGTGTGTGGAGTGTGTGTGTGTGTGTGTGTTTGTGTGTCACAAACCTGTGTGTATCAAAGTGTGTGTGTGTGTTTCTCCTTCTGTGTGTGTGTGTGTGTGTGTTGTGTGTGTGTGTGTGTGTGTGTGTGTGTGTGTGTGTGTGTGTGTGTGTGTGTGTGTGTGTGTGTGTGTGTGTGTGTGTGTGTGTGTGTGTGTGTGTGTGTGTGTGTGTGTGTTGTGTGTGTGGACGTACATATTGCAGCTCTCAACTCTTTTCTAAGACTGCTAAGTCCTCCTCTCTACTGTTCTCATTCAGTACTTCTGCATTCTACCCCCCCACCCCCATTCCACAGAGGAATGTAAATGGGATTCCATACATTGTATCAGGAGGGGATTCTGGGAATGGTTAGGATTCTTTACTGACACTTTACACACCAGACACTTCGCCCTCTTTCTGATCCCCCCCATTTTAACCTCTCCACCTCCCCTTCTCCTCCGAGCCGTCAGATTGGTTGTCCTTGGTTGCCGTGAGGAATCAGTAATTGAGTGTAGGGTGTGATGGGTACCAGAAGTCCCTGCCTCCAACCTCTCAACCAGCTGTAGGAAAGGTCCTGAATTGGGGCGTGTGTCGCAGGGAAGTCGATCCCTGGACAGTATCCCTTTGGCTGTCATTTCAAATCCCAATTGGGACCGCTAGAGCTGGTGGTGCTTTCACTCTCGTGGTAGCATGAGACGGAGTCTACAACCACTCTCGTGGTAGCATGAGACGGAGTCTACAACCACTCTAGTGGTAGCATGAGACGGAGTCTACAACCCACACAAGTGGCTCAGGTAGTACAGCTCATCCAGGATGGCACATCAATGCGAGATGTGGCAAGAAGGTTTGCTGTGTCTGTCAGCGTAGTGTCCAGAGCATGGAGGCGCTACCAGGAGACAGGCCAGTACATCAGGAGACGTGGAGGAGGCCGTAGGAGGGCAACAACCCAGCAGCAGGACCGCTCCCTCCGCCTTTGTGCAAGGAGGAGCACTGCCAGAGCCCTGCAAAATGACCTCCAGCAGGCCACAAACGTGCATGTGTCTGCTCAAATGGTCAGAAACAGACTCCATGAGGGTGGTATGAGGGCCCGACGTCCACAGGTGGGGGTTGTGCTTACAGCCCAACACCGTGCAGGACGTTTGGCATTTGCCAGAGAACACCAAGATTGGCAAATTCGCCACTGGCGCCCTGTGCTCTTCACAGATGAAAGCAGGTTCACACTGAGCACATGTGACAGACGTGACAGAGTCTGGAGACGCCGTGAAGAACGTTCTGCTGCCTGCAACGTCCTCCAGCATGACCGGTTTGGCGGTGGGTCAGTCATGGTGTGGGGTGGCATTTCTTTGGGGGGCCGCACAGCCCTCCATGTGCTCTTCAGAGGTAGCCTGACTGCCATTAGGTACCGAGATGAGATCATCAGACCCCTTGTGAGACCATATGCTGGTGCGGTTGGCCCTGGGTTCCACCTAATGTAAGACAATGCTAGACCTCATGTGGCTGGAGTGTGTCAGCAGTTCGTGCAAGAAGAAGGCATTGATGCTATGGACTGGCCCGCCCGTTCCCCAGACCTGAATCCAATTGAGCACATATGGGACATCATGTCTCGCTCCATCCACCAACGCCACGTTGCACCACAGACTGTCCAGGAGTTGGCTGATGCTTTAGTCCAGGTCTGGGAGGAGATCCCTCAGGAGACCATCCGCTACCTCATCAGGAGCATGCCCAGGCGTTGTAGGGAGGTCATACAGGCACGTGGAGGCCACACACACTACTGAGCCTCATTTTGACTTGTTTTAAGGACATTACATCAAAGTTGGATCAGCCTGTAATGTGGTTTTCCACTTTAATTTTGAGTGTGACTCCAAATCCAGACCTCCATGAGTTGATAAATTTGATTTCCATTGATCATTTTTGTGTGATTTTGGTTGTCAGCACATTCAACTATGTAAAGAAAAAAGTATTTAATAAGAATATTTCATTCATTCAGATCTAGGATGTGTTATTTTAGTGTTCCCTTTATTTTTTTGAGCAGTGTGTGTGTGTATATATATATATACACTGTATGTAGGCACAGTAAACTAGTGATGGGGGGGAATCGTTACAATTACATATCACAGGATTGTTTTTTGATCATATTATATTGATATTTGACTCCAAGTGTTAATTTATTAAATCTATAGATTGTGTTAGCTAGTGCTAGTTTGCTGTACCTGTGGCGAAACTCTGGTATTGTTCATATTTTTAAATAGTGACCTAACATATTTTCCCTGACTGATCAAAACTCATTTTCTCATGGCTCTCTCTCGTCTCTCTCTCGTCTCTCTCTCGACTCTCTCTCGTCTCTCTCTCGACTCTCTCTCGTCTCTCTCTCGACTCTCTCTCGACTCTCTCTCGTCTCTCTCTCGACTCTCTCTCGACTCTCTCTCGACTCTCTCTCGACTCTCTCTCGTCTCTCTCTCGACTCTCTCGACTCTCTCTCGACTCTCTCTCGACACTCTCTCGTCTCTCTCTCTCGTCTCTCTCTCGTCTCTCTCTCGTCTCTCTCTCGACTCTCTCTCGTCTCTCTCTCGTCTCTCGACTTCTCTCTCGTCTCTCTCTCGTCTCTCTCTCGTCTCTCTCTCGTCTCTCTCTCGTCTCTCTCTCGACTCTCTCTCGTCTCTCTCTCGTCTCTCTCTCGTCTCTCTCTCGTCTCTCTCTCGACTCTCTCTCGACTCTCTCTCGACTCTCTCTCGACTCTCTCTCGACACTCTCTCGTCTCTCTCTCGTCTCTCTCTCTCTCTCTCTCTCTCTCGACTCTCTCTCGTCTCTCTCTCGTCTCTCTCGTCTCTCTCTCGTCTCTCTCTCGACTCTCTCTCGACTCTCTCTCGTCTCTCTCGACTCTCTCTCGACTCTCTCTCGTCTCTCTCTCGACTCTCTCTCGACTCTCTCTCGACTCTCTCTCGTCTCTCTCTCGTCTCTCTCTCGTCTCTCTCTCGTCTCTCTCTCGTCTCTCTCTCTCTCGTCTCTCTCTCGACTCTCTCTCGTCTCTCTCGTCTCTCTCTCTCTCTCGACTCTCTCTCGACTCTCTC
>NC_056442.1:54862359-54904859 GCF_018296145.1 Oncorhynchus tshawytscha | reverse complement strand
ATCACAATACATATAGAACCACAATACATATAGAACCATCAGAATCACAATACATATAGAATCATCAGAACCACAATACATATAGAACCACAATACATATAGAACCACAATACATATAGAACCACAATACATATAGAACCACAATACATATAGAACCACAATACATATAGAACCACAATACATATAGAATCATCAGAACCACAATACATATAGAATCATCAGAACCACAATACATATAGAATCATCAGAACCACAATACATATAGAACCACAATACATATAGAACCACAATACATATAGAATCACAATACATATAGAATCATCAGAATCACAATACATATAGAACCACAATACATATAGAATCATCAGAACCACAATACATATAGAACCACAATACATATAGAATCACAATACATATAGAATCACAATACATATAGAATCACAATACATATAGAATCATCAGAATCACAATACATATAGAATCACAATACATATAGAATCACAATACATATAGAATCACAATACATATAGAATCATCAGAATCACAATACATATAGAATCACAATACATATTGAATCATCAGAATCACAATACATATAGAATCACAATACATATAGAATCACAATACATATAGAATCACAATACATATAGAATCATCAGAATCACAATACATATAGAATCATCAGAATCACAATACATATAGAATCATCAGAACCACAATACATATAGAATCACAATACATATAGAATCATCAGAACCACAATACATATAGAATCATCAGAACCACAATACATATAGAACCACAATACATATAGAATCACAATACATATAGAACCACAATACATATAGAACCATCAGAATCACAATACATATAGAACCACAATACATATATAACCACAATACATATAGAACCACAATACATATAGAATCACAATACATATAGAACCACAATACATATAGAACCACAATACATATAGAACCACAATACATATAGAACCACAATACATATAGAATCACAATACATATAGAACCATCAGAATCACAATACATATAGAATCATCAGAACCACAATACATATAGAATCACAATACATATAGAACCACAATACATATAGAACCACAATACATATAGAACCACAATACATATAGAATCACAATACATATAGAACCACAATACATATAGAACCATCAGAACCACAATACATATAGAACCATCAGAACCACAATACATATAGAACCATCAGAACCACAATACATATAGAATCACAATACATATAGAATCATCAGAATCACAATACATATAGAACCACAATACATATAGAATCAGCACCTAAGTGTCGTGATAATATCGTATCATTGGGTCCCTGGCAATTCCCAGCCCTACAGCAAACACTACCTAATTACTACCAGGAAGTAAAGCAGGGACTGAATTGTGGTAGAGGTGTTTCAGTTGTGGGGCTAATTGATGTCTCTCCCTCTCCTTCTCTCCTCTCTTCTCCCTCCCTCCCTCCCCTCCTCCCTCCCTCCCTCCCTCCTCTCCCTCCCTCCCTCCCTCCTCCCTCTTCTTCCCTCTCTCTCCTTCTTCTGTCCTCCCCTCCCTCCCTCCCTCCCTCTGTCTCCCTCCTCTCTCCTCTGTCCCTCCCTCCCTCTTTCTCTCCTCCCTCCCTCCCTCCCTCCCTCCCTCCCTCCTGTCCCTCCCTCCCTCCCTCCCTCCCTCCTCTCCTCTCCTCTCTCCCCTCCCTCTCTCCTCTCTCCCTCTGCTCTCTCTCTCTCTCCTTCCCTCCCTCCTCCCTCCCCCTCCCTCCCTCCCTCCCTCCCTCCCTCCCTCCCTCCCTCCCTCCCTCCCTCCCTCCCTCCCTCTCCTCTCTCCCTCCTCTCCTCTCTCCCCCCTCCCTCAGTGAAGACAGCTATGCAGTGATAGACTATGCTCTGAGGGACCATATCTGGGTGGGACCCTGCCAGGCTCAGGATATCAACCTATCACCCATCAGAACCACCGCTGGAATGCTGACATCACGGCATCCCGGGGCCAGCCACCTCTTCCGCCTGTGTTTCCGTAGCAACCATTCCGGAGACAAGGTGCCCATGGTCCTGGGGGTGGAGCTAATGTAAGTGTCACCTTCTAGTGTGCGACCCTTGACCTTTGTGTACCTGTGTTTGTTTTCCTCTCTATTTCTCATATCTGGGTCCTTGTCTCTGAGCTGGGTTCTATATGGGTCCTTCTCACTGAGCTGGGTTCTATATGGGTCCTTCTCTCTGAGCTGGGTTCTATATGGGTCCTTCTCTCTGAGCTGGGTTCTATATGGGTCCTTGTCTCTGAGCTGGGTTCTATATGGGTCCTTCTCTCTGAGCTGGGTTCTATAAGGGTCCTTCTCTCTGAGCTGGGTTCTATATGGGTCCTTCTCTCTGAGCTGGGTTCTATATGGGTCCTTCTCTCTGAGCTGGGTTCTATATGGGTCCTTCTCTCTGAGCTGGGTTCTATATGGGTCCTTGTCTCTGAGCTGGGTTCTATATGGGTCCTTCTCTCTGAGCTGGGTTCTATATGGGTCCTTCTCTCTGAGCTGGGTTCTATATGGGTCCTTCTCTCTGAGCTGGGTTCTATATGGGTCTCTTTTTCTCTCTCTATTTCTCTCTCCTGTTTTTCTATCCTGCTGTCTGTCTCTCCTGTTTTTCTCTCCTGCTGTCTGTCTCTCCTCTTTCTATCCTGCTGTCTGTCTCTCCTCTTTCTATCCTGCTGTCTGTCTCTCCTGTCTTTCCCTCCTGCTGTCTGTTTCTCCTGTCTTCTTTCTATCCTGCTGTCTGTCTCTCCTGTCTTTCTCTCCTGCTGTCTGTCTCTCTCCTGTCTTTCTCTCCTGCTGTCTGTCTCTCCTGTCTTTCTCTCCTGCTGTCTGTCTCTCCTGTCTTTCTCTCCTGCTGTCTGTCTCTCTCCTGTCTTTCTCTCCTGCTGTCTGTCTCTCCTGTCTTTCTCTCCTGCTGTCTGTCTCTCCTGTCTTTCTCTCCTGCTGTCTGTCTCTCCTGTCTTTCTATCCTGCTGTCTGTCTCTCTCCTGTCTTTCTCTCCTGCTGTCTGTCTCTCTCCTGTCTTTCTCTCCTGCTGTCTGTCTCTCATGTCTTTCTGTCCTGCTGTCTGTCTCTCTCCTGTCTGTCTCTCCTGTCTTTCTATCCTCCTGTCTTTCTCTCCTGCTGTCTGTCTCTCTCCTGTCTGTCTCTCTCCTGTCTTTCTCTCCTGCTGTCTGTCTCTCTGCTGTCTGTCTCTCCTGTCTTTCTCTCCTGCTGTCTGTCTCTCTCCTGTCTGTCTCTCCTGTCTTTCTATCCTGTCTGTCTGTCTCTCTCCTGTCTGTCTGTCTCTCTGTCTTTCTATCCTGCTGTCTGTCTCTCTCCTGTCTGTATCTCCTGTCTTTCTGTCCTCCTGTCTTTCTATCCTGCTGTCTGTCTCTCTCCTGTCTGTCTCTCCTGCTGTCTTTCTCTCCGGCTGTCTGTCTCTCTCCTGTCTGTCTCTCCCGTCTTTCTCTCCTGCTGTCTGTCTCTCCTGTCGTTCTATCCTGCTGTCTGTCTCTCCTTCTTTCTCTCCTGCTGTCTTTCTCTCTCCTGTCTTTCTCTCCTGCTGTCTGTCTCTCTCCTGTCTTCCTCTCTCCTGCTGTCTGTCTCTCTCCTGTCTTTCTCTCCTGCTGTCTGTCTCTCTCCTGTCTTTCTATCCTGCTGTCTGTCTGTCTCTCCTGTCTTTCTCTCCTGCTGTCTGTCTCTCTCCTGTCTGTCTCTCCTGTCTTTCTCTCCTGCTGTCTGTCTCTCTCCTGTCTTTCTCTCCTGCTGTCTGTCTCTCTCCTGTCTGTCTCTCCCGTCATTCTCTCCTGCTGTCTGTCTCTCTTCTGTCTTTCTCTCCTGCTGTCTGTCTCTCTCCTGTCTTTCTGTCTGCTGTCTGTCTCTCTCCTGTCTTTCTCTCCTGCTGTCTGTCTCTCTCCTGTCTTTCTCTCCTGCTGTCTGTCTCTCTCCTGTCTTTCTCTCCTGCTGTCTGTCTCTCTCCTGTCTTTCTCTCCTGCTGTCTGTCTCTCTCCTGTCTGTCTCTCTCCTGCTGTCTGTCTCTCCCCTGTCATTCTCTCCTGCTGTCTGTCTCTCTCCTGTCATTCTCTCCTGCTGTCTGTCTCTCTCTGTCTGTCTCTCCTGTCTGTCTCTCTCTGTCTTTCTCTCCTGCTGTCTGTCTCTCTCCTGTCTGTCTCTCTCCTGTCTGTCTGTCTCTCTCTGTCTGTCTCTCTCCTGCTGTCTGTCTCTCCCTGTCATTCTCTCCTGCTGTCTGTCTCTCTCCTGTCATTCTCTCCTGCTGTCTGTCTCTCCTGTCATTCTCTCCTGCTGTCTGTCTCTCTCCTGTCATTCTCTCCTGCTGTCTGTCTCTCTGTCTGCTGTCTGTCTCTCTCCTGTCATTCTCTCCTGTCTGTCTCTCTCTGTCTGTCTCTCCTGCTGTCTGTCTCTCTCCTGTCTGTCTCTCTCCTGTCTGTCTCTCTCCTGTCTTTCTCTCCTGCTGTCTGTCTCTCTCCTGTCTGTCTCTCTCCTGTCTGTCTCTCTCCTGTCTGTCTCTCCTGTCTTTCTTTTCTACATATGTTCCTGTTATCACTTCATCCTTCTGTCAGTTGGGTCAACTCTGATGTCCCCTGGGAGTGTGTGTGTTCCATCAGGAACATGTTTGTTTATGTCCCTCAGTACATCTGATGGGATGGGCGTCAGAGGCAGGCTTCACTCAGATCAAAGTCTGTTCTCACTCTATAGAGACCGATTTGCTTTCTCTCTCTCCAAGGGGCTTTATTGACATGGGAAACATGTGTTACCATTGCCAAAGCAAGTGAAGTAGATAATAAACAAAAGTGAAATAAACAATACAAAATAAACAGTAAACATTACACTCACGACAGATCCAACAGAATTAAGACATTTCAAATGTCATATTATGTCTATATACAGTGTTGTAATGATGTACAAATAGTTCAAGTACAAAAGGGAAAATAAATCAACATAAATATGGGTTGTATTTACAATGGTGTGTGTTCTTCACTGGTTGCCCTTTTCTCGTGGCAACAGGTCACATATCTTGCTGCTGTGATGGCACACTGTGGAATTTCACCCAGTAGATATGGGAGTTTATCAAAATTGGGTTTGTTTTCTAATTCTTTGTGGATCTGTGTAATCTGAGGGAAATATGTGTCTCTAATATGGTCATACATTGGACAGGATGTTAGGAAGTGCAGCTCAGTTTCCACCTCATTTTGTGGGCAGTGAGCACATAGGCAGACATGGCTCTCAAGAGAAGACAGGCTACGGCGGCCTTTCTCAATAGCAAGGCTATGCTCACTGAGTCTGTACATAGTCAAAGCTTTCCTTAATTTTGGGTCAGTCACAGTGGTCAGGTATTCTGTCACTGTGTACTCTGTTTTTTTGTTAATTCTTTCCAATGTGTCAAGTAATTATCTTTTGTTTTCTCATGATTTGGTTGGGTCTAATTGTGCTGCTGTCCTGGGGCTCTGTAGGGTGTGTTTGTGAACAGAGCCCCAGGACCAGCTCTCTCACACACACACACACTGATCAAAGTCCCCTGGTATCAGAGTGTGTAGCCTTCCCTCCTCACCTCATTAAGACTCTCAGGGTAATGACCCACAGTAGAAAACAGCTGAGCCTTTTACATTCCTGTCTGTAATGGAATAATGTTTCCCCCGCAAACACTGACTATACAGGGAGAGGGACAGGGAGAGGGACAGGGGGAGGGAGAGGGACAGGAGCAGGGAGAGGGACAGGAGCAGGGAGAGGGACAGGGGGAGGGAGAGGGACAGGAGCAGGGAGAGGGAGAGGGACAGGAGCAGGGAGAGGGACAGGGAGAGGGACAGGAGAAGGACAGGAACAAGGAGAGGGACAGGGAGAAGGACAGGGAGAGGGACAGGAACAAGGAGAGGGACAGGGAGAAGGAGAAGGACAGGGAGAGGGACAGGAACAGGGACAGGGAGAGGGACAGGAACAAGGAGAGGGACAGGGAGAGAGACAAGGAGAGGGACAGGGAGAGAGACCAGGAGGGGACAGGGAGAGACAAAGGAGTGGGACAGGGAGAGAGACAAAGGAGATGGACAAGGAGAGGGACAAGGAGAGGGACAGGGAGAGGGACAGGGAGAGGGACAAAGGAGAGGGACAAAGGAGAGGGACAGGGAGGGACAGGGAGAGGGACAAAGGAGAGGGGACAGGGAGAGGACAAGGAGAGGGACAGGGAGAGGGACAAAGGAGAGGGACAAGGAGAGGGACAGGGAGATGGACAAGGAGAGGGACAGGGAGATGGACAGGGGAGAGACAAAGGAGAGGGACAGGGAGAGGGACAGGGAGAGGGACAGGGAGATGGACAGGGGGAGAGACAAAGGAGAGGGACAAGGAGAGGGACAAGGAGAGGGAAAAGGGGGACAAGGAGCGAGACAAGGGAGAGAGACAAGGGAGAGAGACAAGGGAGAGACAAGGGAGAGAGACAAGGGAGAGAGACAAGGGAGAGGGACAAGGAGATGGACAGGGAGAGAGACAAATGAGAGGGAGAGAGACAAATGAGAGGGAGAGAGACAAAGGAGAGGGAGAGGGACATGGAGAGGGACATGGAGAGGGACAAGGAGAAGGACAGGGAGAAGGACAAGGAGAGGGACAAGGAGAGGGACAGGGAGAAGGACAAGGAGAGGGACAGGGAGAGAGACAAAGGAGAGGGACAGGGAGAGAGACAAAGGAGAGGGACAATGAGAGGGACAGGGAGAGAGACAGGGAGAGAGACAGGGAGAGAGACAGGGAGAGAGACAAGGGAGAGAGACAAGGGAGAGAGACAAGGAGATGGACAGGGAGAGAGAGACAAAGGAGAGGGACAGGGAGGGAGAGACAGGGAGAGAGACAAGGGAGAGGGACAGGGAGAGAGACAAGGGAGAGGGACAAGGAGATGGACAGGGAGAGAGACAAAGGAGAGGGAGAGAGACAAAGGAGAGGGAGAGGGACATGGAGAGGGACAAGGAGAGGGACAGGGAGAAGGACAGGGAGAAGGACAAGGAGAGGGACAAGGAGAGGACAGGGAGAAGGACAAGGAGAGGGACAGGGAGAGAGACAAAGGAGAGGGACAGGGAGAGAGACAAAGGAGAGGGACAGGGAGAGAGACAAGGAGAGAGACAGGGAGAGAGACAAGGGAGAGAGACAAGGAGAGAGACAAGGGAGAGAGACAAGGGAGAGAGACAAGGGAGAGGGACAGGGAGAGAGACAGAGAGGGACAGGGAGAGAGACAAAGGAGAGGGAGAGGGACAAGGAGAGGGACAGGGAGAAGGACAAGGAGAGGGACAAGGAGAAGGACAAGGAGAGGGACAGGGAGAGAGACAAAGGAGAGGGACAGGGAGAGAGACAATGAGAGGGACAGGGAGAGAGACAAAGGAGAGGGACAAGGAGAGGGACAGGGAGAGAGACAAGGAGATGGACAGGGAGAGAGACAAAGGAGAGGGACAGGGAGAGAGACAAAGGAGAGGGACAGGGAGAGGGACAAGGACTGGGAGAGGGACAAGGGGGAGAGACAGAGAGGGACAGGGAGAGAGACAAGGAGATGGACAGGGAGAGAGACAAGGAGAGGGACAGGGAGAGAGACAAAGGAGAGGGACAGGGAGAGGACAAGGAGAGGGACAGGGAGAGGGACAAAGGAGAGGGACAAGGACTGGGAGAGGGACAAGGGGGGAGAGGGACAGGGAGAGGGACAAGGGGGATACCTAGTCAGTTGTACAACTGAAATGTGTCTTACGCATTTAGCGCAATCCCTCTGAATCAGAGAGGTGTGGGGGGCGGGGGGCTGCCTTCATCAACATCCACGTCTTCGGCACCAGGGGACCAATGTGTTCACTGCTCAGGGGCAGAATGACAGATTTGACCTTGTCAGCTCGGGGATTCGATCCAGCAGCCTTTCGGTTATAGGCCCAACGCTCAAATCACTTTGCAATGTCATAGCAGTCTATTTAGATTATTTTGGGCAGTAGTTTTACACATTTACCACAACCGTTCTCTCATTTGGGTTCTGGTTGGTTGTTTTTCGTTGGATAGTTTTCTCAATTTCTTTCTTTAGGTTTTTGGGCTCTTCATTTCTAATTGCTGTTAATTTTCATAGGTTTTCTTCTTGAATTTGATAAGTTAGCTGGTATGTCAAATATACCGTTTCTACTGCTAAGTTCACACCTTCACTATTGCAGGGTAACATTTTGTCCAGGAAGTTGTCTAGGATTTTGCTGTGGTCTGATAGGGGTGTCAGTGGGTTGACTGTGAACACTCTGAGAGACTCTGGGTTGAGGTCAGTGATAAAGTAATCTACAGTACTACTGCCAAGAAATGAGCTATAGGTGTACGTGCTGTAGGAGTCCCCTTGAAGCCTACAGTCTCTCGCTCTCCCTCTCTCTCTCCCCCCTCCCCCTCTGTCTCTGGTTCTTGTCCTGGCTGTAGACCTATAGTCGTGTCTCACTCACACACAGACGCCTGCCAATTACTGGTCTTTATTTAAAGGGCGTGTTCAGTTGACTTCCTTTGTCAGCACGCGTTTGCCGACACACACACACACACACACACACACACACACACACACACACACACACACACACACACACACACACACACACTACAAGGCCAGATCTCCCTCATTCCTCTATCTGTTTAGGTAAACCTCCCTTTTGAATCACATTCTCTACAGCTCTTACCTCTGTAGACATAAAGGCATAAACATAACATTAACTTCAACTACTAGTCAAAGGCCTCTTAGCTAAACGAATCTGTATCCAATTATTAGACTGATCGATTGTTTGGTCGATAGGCTGTTGGTCGCCTGAGTCTTTATTGTTGTCGAGCAGTAGCAAATATACACTACAAATATACACTACAAATATACACTACAAATATACACTACAAATATACACTACAGATATACACTACAGATATACACTACAGATATACACTACAAATATACACTACAAATATACACTACAAATATACACTACAAATATACACTACAAATATACACTACAGATATACACTACAAATATACACTACAGATATACACTACAAATATACACTACAAATATACACTACAAATATACACTACAGATATACACTACAGATATACACTACAGATATACAAATATATACACTACAAATATACACTACAGATATACACTACAGATATACACTACAGATATACACTACAACATATACACTACAAATATACACTACAAATATACACTACAAATATACACTACAAATATACACTACAGATATACACTACAGATATACACTACAGATATACACTACAGATATACACTACAAATATACACTACAAATATACACTACAAATATACACTACAAATATACACTACAGATATACACTACAAATATACACTACAGATATACACTACAAATATACACTACAGATATACACTACAGATATATACAAATATACTACAGATATACACTACACACTACAAATATACACTATATACACTACAGATATACACTACAGATATACACTACAGATATACACTACAAATATACACTACAGATATACACTACAGATATACACTACAAATATACACTACAAATATACACTACAGATATACACTACAAATATACACTACAGATATACACTACAGATATACACTACAGATATACACTACAGATATACACTACAAATATACACTACAGATATACACTACAAATATACACTACAAATATACACTACAGATATACACTACAAATATACACTACAAATATACACTACAGATATACACTACAGATATACACTACAGATATACACTACAGATATACACTACAAATATACACTACAAATATACACTACAAATATACACTACAAATATACACTACAAATATACACTACAGATATACACTACAAATATACACTACAGATATACACTACAAATATACACTACAGATATACACTACAGATATACACTACAGATATACACTACAAATATACACTACAGATATACACTACAAATATACACTACAAATATACACTACAGATATACACTACAAATATACACTACAAATATACACTACAGATATACACTACAGATATACACTACATGACCAAAAGTATTTGGTCTGTGGAGTGACGCATAATTGGCCTAGCGTCGTCCGGGTTAGGGAGGGCTTGGCCGGTAGGGAAATCCTTGTCTCATCGCTCACCAGCGACTCCTGTGGCGGGCCGGGCGCAGTGCGCGCTAACCAAGGTCGCCAGGTGCACGGTGTTTCCTCCGACACATTGGTTGCGGCTGGCTTCCGGGTTGGATGGCGCTGTGTTAAGAAGCAGTGAGGGTTGGTTGGGTTGTGTATCGGAGGACGCATGGCTTTCAACCTTCGTCTCTCCCGAGCCCGTAGGGAGTTGTAGCGATGAGACAAGATAGTAGCTACTAAACAATTGGACACCACGAAAAAGGGGTAACATTCAACAACAAAAAAATGAAAATAAAAATATGAGTCACTCGCCCAACAAGATAACTTGAGAAAGTACATGTCTATCTAGTACATTCCACAGAGTCCAGTGGGCTATAAAAGTCTTAAATAAATATAAATTGATAGTTGGCCTATACTAATAAAAAAAAAATTTTTTATTCAAACTTTATTTAACCAGGCAAGTCACTTAAGAACAAATTCTTATTTTCAATGACAGCCTAGGAACAGTGAGTTAACTGCCTGTTCAGGGGTTGAACGACACATTTTTACCTTGTCAGCTCGAAGAATTCGATCCAGCAGCCTTTTGTTTACTGGCCCAGCACTCTAACCACTAGTCTACCTGCCACCCCTCTAACCACTAGTCTACCTGCCACCCCTCTAACCACTTGGCTACCTGCCACCCCTCTAACCACTTGGCTACCTGCCACCCCTCTAACCACTTGGCTACCTGCCACCCCTCTAACCACTTGGCTACCTGCTGGTTACTGGCCCAACGCTCTAACCACTAGGCTACCTGCCACCCCTCTAACCAAGCCCGTAGGGAGTTGGCTACCTGCTGGTTACTGGCCCAACGCTCTAACCACTAGGCTACCTGCCACCCCTCTAACCACTTGGCTACCTGCCACCCCTCTAACCACTAGGCTACCTGCCACCCCTCTAACCACTAGGCTACCTGCCACCCCTCTAACCACTTGGCTACCTGCCACCCCTCTAACCACTTGGCTACCTGCCACCCCTCTAACCACTTGGCTACCTGCCACCCCTCTAACCACTTGGCTACCTGCTGGTTACTGGCCCAGCACTCTAACCACTTGGCTACCTGCCACCCCTCTAACCACTTGGCTACCTGCCACCCCTCTAACCACTTGGCTACCTGCCACCCCTCTAACCACTTGGCTACCTGCCACCCCTCTAACCACTTGGCTACCTGCTGGTTACTGGCCCAACGCTCTAACCACTAGGCTACCTGCCACCCCTCTAACCACTTGGCTACCTGCCACCCGTCTAACCACTTGGCTACCTGCTGGTCACTGGCCCAGCACTCTAACCACTTGGCTACCTGCCACCCCTCTAACCACTTGGCTACCTGCCACCCCTCTAACCACTTGGCTACCTGCCACCCCTCTAACCACTTGGCTACCTGCTGGTTACTGGCCCAACGCTCTAACCACTAGTCTACCTGCCACCCCTCTAACCACTTGGCTACCTGCTGGTTACTGGCCCAACACTCTAACCACTAGGCTACCAGCTGGTTACTGGCCCAACACTCTAACCACTAGGCTACCTGCTGGTTACTGGCCCAACGCTCTAACCACTAGGCTACCTGCTGGTTACTGGCCCAACTCTCTAACCACTAGGCTTCCTGCTGGTTACTGGCCCAACGCTCTAACCACTAGGCTTCCTGCTGGTTACTGGCCCAACGCTCTAACCACTAGGCTTCCTGCTGGTTACTGGCCCAACACTCTAACCACTAGGCTACCTGCTGGTTACTGGCCCAACACTCTAACCACTAGGCTACCTGCTGGTTACTGGCCCAGTGCTCTAACCACTAGGCTACCTGCTGGTTACTGGCCCAACACTCTAACCACTAGGCTACCTGCTGGTTACTGGCCCAACGCTCTAACCACTAGGCTACCTGCTCTAACCACTAGGCTACCTGCTGGTTACTGGCCCAACGCTCTAACCACTAGGCTACCTGCTCTAACCACTAGGCTAGCTGCTGGTTACTGGCCCAGCATTCTAACCACTTGGCTACCTGCTGGTTACTGGCCCAACACTCTAACCACCTGCTGGTTACTGGCCCAGCACTCTAACCACTTGGCTACCTGCTGGTTACTGGCCCAACACTCTAACCACTAGGCTACCTGCTGGTTACTACTGCAACACTCTAACCACTAGGCTACCTGTCACCCCTCTAACCACTAGGTTACCTGCTGGTTACTGGCCCAACGCTCTAAACACTAGGCCAGGGAGAGAGGGGTGAGTGTTCTGGGGATAACAGTACCAGACAGGGGAGACAGACCAGGAAGAGAGGGGAGAGTGTGCTGGAGGTACCTGTACCAGACAGGGGAGACAGACCAGGAAGAGAGGGGTGAGTGTGCTTGGGGGTACCAGTACCAGACAGAGGAGACAGACCAGGGAGAGAGGGGTGAGTGTGCTGGAGGTACCTGTACCAGACAGGGAGACAGACCAGGAAGAGAGGGATGAGTGTGCTGGGGGTACCTGTACCAGACAGGGGAGACAGACCAGGAAGAGAGGGGTGAGTGTGCTGGAGGTACCTGTACCAGACAGAGGAGACAGACCAGGGAGAGAGGGGTGAGTGTGCTGGAGGTACCTGTACCAGACAGGGGAGACAGACCAGGAAGAGAGGGGAGAGTGTGCTGGAGGTACCTGTACCAGACAGGGGAGACAGACCAGGAAGAGAGGGGTGAGTGTGCTTGGGGGTACCAGTACCAGACAGAGGAGACAGACCAGGGAGAGAGGGGTGAGTGTGCTGGAGGTACCTGTACCAGACAGGGGAGACAGACCAGGAAGAGAGGGGTGAGTGTGCTGGAGGTACCTGTACCAGACAGGGAGACAGACCAGGGAGAGAGGGGTGAGTGTGCTGGAGGTACCTGTACCAGACAGGGAGACAGACCAGGGAGAGAGGGGTGAGTGTGCTGGAGGTACCTGTACCAGACAGGGGAGACAGACCAGGAAGAGAGGGATGAGTGTGCTGGAGGTACCTGTACCAGACAGGGAGACAGACCAGGGAGAGAGGGGTGAGTGTGCTGGAGGTACCTGTACCAGACAGGGAGACAGACCAGGAAGAGAGGGGTGAGTGTGCTGGAGGTACCTGTACCAGACAGGGAGACAGACCAGGGAGAGAGGGGTGAGTGTGCTGGAGGTACCTGTACCAGACAGGGGAGACAGACCAGGGAGAGAGGGGTGAGTGTGCTGGAGGTACCTGTACCAGACAGGGGAGACAGACCAGGAAGAGAGGGGTGAGTGTGCTGGAGGTACCTGTACCAGACAGGGGAGACAGACCAGGAGAGAGGGGTGAGTGTGCTGGAGGTACCTGTACCAGACAGGGGAGACAGACCAGGGAGAGAGGGGTGAGTGTGCTGGAGGTACCTGTACCAGACAGAGGAGACAGACCAGGGAGAGAGGGGTGAGTGTGCTGGAGGTACCTGTACCAGACAGGGAGACAGACCAGGGAGAGAGGGGTGAGTGTGCTGGAGGTACCTGTACCAGACAGGGGAGACAGACCAGGGAGAGAGGGGTGAGTGTGCTGGAGGTACCTGTACCAGACAGAGGAGACAGACCAGGGAGAGAGGGGTGAGTGTGCTGGAGGTACCTGTACCAGACAGGGGAGACAGACCAGGGAGAGAGGGGTGAGTGTGCTGGAGGTACCTGTACCAGACAGAGGAGACAGACCAGGGAGAGAGGGGTGAGTGTGCTGGAGGTACCTGTACCAGTCCCCCATTTTTCTCCCCCCATGTGCAAAAGGAGGTTAGCTAGATATATCACTTCAGTTTCCGGGAATGGTCCTTTACAACGTCCTAACAAAGTGGTCCTGTGGCTGTTGTATTTGGGAGATTGCGAGGAAGCCTTCAAAGGCCTGTGCATTTGGGGGGGGGGGCTGTGAAACTCTCCTGCAGTTGTTGGGCTCAAGGGCTTTGACACCTCTCACTTCACACCTCCGAGCTAATTGAAGTTGCAGTCAGACCTGTTCTGTCCTTAACTTAGCATTCAGTCTGTACAAAGTCAAATATATCATTGTCATTTAGTTTTTCTTCTTGGCTTACTAGATCTATGAATAGTATGTCTTTGTGTGTCTGTCTTTCTCGTGTGTGTGTGTGTGTGTGTTTGAGCCGTTTATCACTCCCTGTAGTAGCCTAGTGTATGATCTGGGTTAGAGATCCCTCTCGGCGACCAGCCCATTGTGACAGTGGTTGCTACACGTTGTGAGACTGGTTGCCTAGCAGAGTAACCCATTGTTGAATTGACATGTTCCCACGATTCACACTGACCCCCTCCCTCGTCCTACCGCGCACCCCCCTTCATCCCTCTCTCTTCACCCCTCTCTCTTCACCCCCTCTCCACGTTTTAGCGAGGCCTGTATCTCGTCTTTCACTGTGTGTTACTATAGGCCAGAACAGAGGCTGAAAACAGGCACTTTGAGAGAGAGAGAGAGAGAGAGAGAGAGAGAGAGAGAGAGAGAGAGAGAGAGAGAGAGAGAGAGAGAGAGAGAGAGAGAGAGAGAGAGAGAGAGAGAGAGAGAGAGAGAGAGAGAGAGAGAGAGAGAGAGAGAGAGAGAGAGAGAGAGAGAGAGAGAGAGAGAGAGAGAGAGAGAGAGAGAGAGAGAGAGAGAGAGAGAGAGAGAGAGAGAGAGAGAGAGAGAGAGAGAGAGAGAGAGCTCAATGCTTGTCTCTCTACCAGTGTCTGTTGGGGTGGTCAGTCAGCAAGGTTGGCTATCACAGTGACATCATATGAGAGGAAATAAGATGGACCGCTGGAGCAGTGTTGTTGTGTGCAGACTGACTCTGTGTTGAGTCTGTGTCTGCACTATGAGACTGGCACACAGCTGTTGCTCTCTCACTCTGTCATTGTTTGTTATATGCTTTTCACTGCAGGCTACAGATACTCTTGTCTGTCTCTGTCTCCTCTAGTTCCCTGGCCAGCCCTGGTCTGGGCTAGAGGTAGTTCCCTGGCCAGCCCTGGTCTGGGCTAGAGGTAGTTCCCTGGCCAGCCCTGGTCTGGGCTAGAGGTAGTTCCCTGGCCAGCCCTGGTCTGGGCTAGAGGTAATTCCCTGGCCAGCCCTGGTCTGGGCTAGAGGTAGTTCCCTGGTCTGGGCTAGAGGTAGTTCCCTGGCCAGCCCTGGTCTGGGCTAGAGGTAATTCCCTGGCCAGCCCTGGTCTGGGCTAGAGGTAGTTCCCTGGCCAGCCCTGGTCTGGGCTAGAGGTAGTTCCCTGGCCAGCCCTGGTCTGGGCTAGAGGTAGTTCCCTGGCCAGCCCTGGTCTGGGCTAGAGGTAGTTCCCTGGCCAGCCCTGGTCTGGGCTAGAGGTAGTTCCCTGGCCAGCCCTGGTCTGGGCTAGAGGTAGTTCCCTGGCCAGCCCTGGTCTGGGCTAGAGGTAGTTCCCTGGCCAGCCCTGGTCTGGGCTAGAGGTAGTTCCCTGGCCAGCCCTGGTCTGGGCTAGAGGTAGTTCCCTGGCCAGCCCTGGTCTGGGCTAGAGGTAGTTCCCTGGCCAGCCCTGGTCTGGGCTAGAGGTAGTTCCCTGGCCAGCCCTGGTCTGGGCTAGAGGTAGTTCCCTGGCCAACCCTGGTCTGGGCTAGAGGTAGTTCCCTGGCCAGCCCTGGTCTGGGCTAGAGGTAGTTCCCTGGCCAGCCCTGGTCTGGGCTAGAGGTAGTTCCCTGGCCAGCCCTGGTCTGGGCTAGAGGTAGTTCCCTGGCCAGCCCTGGTCTGGGCTAGAGGTAGTTCCCTGGCCAGCCCTGGTCTGGGATAGAGGTAGTTCCCTGGCCAGCCCTGGTCTGGGCTAGAGGTAGTTCCCTGGCCAGCCTTAGTCTGGGCTAGAGGTAGTTCCCTGGCCAGCCTTAGTCTGGGCTAGAGGTAGTTCCCTGGCCAGCCTTGGTCTGGGCTAGAGGTAGTTCCCTGGCCAGCCTTGGTCTGGGCTAGAGGTAGTTCCCTGCCCAGCTCTGGTCTGGGCTAGAGGTAGTTCCCTGGCCAGCCTTGGTCTGGGCTAGAGGTAGTTCCCTGGTCTAGGCTAGAGGTAGTTCCCTGGCCAGCCCTGGTCTGGACTAGAGGTAGGTCCCTAGGCTAGAGGTAGTTCCCTGGCCAGCCCGGGTCTGGGCTAGAGGTAGTTCCCTGGCCAGCCTTAGTCTGGGCTAGAGGTAGTTCCCTGGCCAGCCCTGGTCTGGGCTAGAGGTAGTTCCTGGCCAGCCCTGGTCTGGGCTAGAGGTAGTTCCCTGCCCAGCTCTGGTCTGGGCTAGAGGTAGTTCCCTGGCCAGCCCGGGTCTGGGCTAGAGGTAGTTCCCTGGCCAGCCTTAGTCTGGGCTAGAGGTAGTTCCCTGGCCAGCCCTGGTCTGGGCTAGAGGTAGTTCCCTGGCCAGCCCTGGTCTGGGCTAGAGGTAGTTCCCTGCCCAGCTCTGGTCTGGGCTAGAGGTAGTTCCCTGGCCAGCCTTGGTCTGGGCTAGAGGTAGTTCCCCCTGGCCTGGGCTAGAGGTAGTTCCCTGGCCAGCCCTGGTCTGGGCTAGAGGTAGTTCCCTGGCCAGCCCTGGTCTGGACTAGAGGTAGTTCCCTGGCCTGGGCTAGAGGTAGTTCCCTGGCCAGCCCTGGTCTGGGCTAGAGGTAGTTCCCTGGCCAGCCCTGGTCTGGGCTAGAGGTAGTACCCTGGCCAGCCTTGGTCTGGGCTAGAGGTAGTTCCCTGGTCTGGGCTAGAGTAGAGCGGTGTGTTGTCTGAATGTTAGGAGTTTTGAATTGTCAGGTCAGTCCTCTCCAGTCTCTCTACTGAACTCAGGTCAGTCCTCTCCAGTCTCTCTACTAAACTCAGGTCAGTCCTCTCCAGTCTCTCTACTGAACTCAGGTCAGTCCTCTCCAGTCTCTACTAAACTCCAGTCAGTCCTCTCCAGTCTCTCTACTAAACTCAGGTCAGTCCTCTCCAGTCTCTACTAAACTCCAGTCAGTCCTCTCCAGTCTCTCTACTGAACTCAGGTCGGTCCTCTCCAGTCTCTCTACTGAACTCAGGTCAGTCCTCTCCAGTCTCTCTACTGAACTCAGGTCAGTCCTCTCCAGTCTCTCTACTGAACTCAGGTCGGTCCTCTCCAGTCTCTCTACTGAACTCAGGTCAGTCCTCTCCAGTCTCTCTACTAAACTCAGGTCAGTCCTCTCCAGTCTCTCTACTAAACTCAGGTCAGTCCTCTCCAGTCTCTCTACTGAACTCAGGTCAGTCCTCTCCAGTCTCTACTAAACTCCAGTCAGTCCTCTCCAGTCTCTCTACTGAACTCAGGTCGGTCCTCTCCAGTCTCTCTACTGAACTCAGGTCAGTCCTCTCCAGTCTCTCTACTGAACTCAGGTCAGTCTCAATACATTTATAACAACTGCTTTCCACGTGGAACCTTTTCTTAATTTAATTCTGTCTCAATGTGAAACATCTCACAATAGTTGTAATTCTGTCTCAATGTGAAACATCTCACAATAGTTGTAATTCTCGTCTCGTGGTGTTTTCATACAGTGATGACACGTTTAGACATGTAGCCCATAACATTGAACAGTCTATTGTATTAACTCCTAGGGTGAATGAGAGGTGAAGAGGTTTGAAAGAAGTAAGGAATCTCCTGCTAACACACACACACACACACACACACAGACAGAGAGAGCTTTATGGTTGTTTTAACCAGAGACCTGTCGGTATTGTGCCTTCCATTCCACACAACCATTAAATCGTGGTGCACACAAGATGCCTGTTTGCGGCTGTGTGTTCCAACAGGAATGTGTGTGTATTGGCTCCTTTATGAATGAGGGTGTGTAATGTGTGTGTATTGGCTCCTTTATGAATGAGGGTGTGTATTGTGTGTGTAATGTGTGTGTATTGGCTCCTTTACTAATATATGAATGAGGGTGTGTATTTTGATAGTCCTGATACCTCAGCTGGCATGTTTTATCTTGGGAACCCTGTGTGTGTGTGTGTGTGTGTGTGTGTGTGTGTGTGTGTGTGTGTGTGTGTGTGTGTGTGTGTGTGTGTGTGTGTGTGTGTGTGTCCAACTGCCAAGGCCAGCAATGAACAGATGTCATTCCCACATCTCCGTTAGACTCAGACAGCCGCACAAACATTCAGTCACGCTGAGAAACGTGTGTATTTTCCCCCAGCAGTGTGATATATGACCTATGTTACTCAGTCCTGGCTGTCCATGGTGGGGGTGAGACAGGTCCTGGCTGTCCACGGTGCGGGTGAGACAGGTCCTGGCTGGCTGTCCACGGTGGGGGTGAGACAGGTCCTGGCTGGCTGTCCACGGTGGGGGGTGAGACAGGTCCTGGCTGGCTGTCCACGGTGGGGGGTGAGACAGGTCCTGGCTGGCCTTTTCTCTGACCACCCCCTCTCTCTTTCTCTAAATCTTCCTCTCTCCTTTTCTCTGACCACCCCCTCTCTCTTTCTCTAAATCTTCCTCTCTCCTTTTCTCTGACCACCCCCTCTCTCTTTCTCTAAATCTTCCTCTCTCCTTTGGTGTGGGCAGGCGAGGTGGCAGGTAGAGTTACCTGGTGAAACCTGACCTGTGCCCCTCCTTCCATTCACCAGAGACTGCTCTGTTCCTTTCCCGTGAATTAGCCTCTGTCCCTGTTCAACTGAATCGAAACACCTCTGTTCTCCCTCTCAGGGATGAGCACTGGGGGAGATGAGAGCTCACAGGATGACAGAACATGCACATTTCTCCCTGTATGGACTTATACAGCTGTAGTCTAGTGTGTGTTGTGACTGACTGACTGTTGGTCGTGCCTCTTATTTTAAGTCGATGGAGAGAGGAGTAGACGGGAGAGGAGGAGGAGAGGGGAGAGGAGGAGACGGGAGAGGGGAGAGGAGTATGAGAGGAGAGGGGAGAGGAGGAGACGGGAGAGGGGAGAGGAGAGGAGATTAGAAGATGGAGGAGGCAGAGAGGAGGAGGAGGGGGAGAGGAGGCGGAGAGGGGAGAGGAGGCGGAGAGGAGGAGGAGAGGGAGAGGAGAAGGAGAGGGGAGAGGGAGAGGGAGGAACGGGCGGAGGGGGAGGAGGAGACTGGAGAGGGGAGATGAGGAGAGGAGAGATGGGGAGAGGAGGAGACGGGTGGGAGGAGATGGGGAGAGGAGGAGACGGGCGCGGGGAGATGGGGAGAGGAGGAGAGGGGAGATGGGGAAAGGAGGAGAGGGGAGAGGAGGAGACGGGAGAGGGGAGAGAGGGGGATGGGGAGAGGAGGAGATTAGGAGACGGGCTGGGGGAGAGGAGAGGAGAAGACGGGAGAGGGGAGATGGGGAGAGGAGGAGACGGACGTGGGGGAGAGGGTTGTTAGGAGACGGGGCGGGGGGAGAGGAGAGGAGACGGGCGGGGGAGATGGGGAGAGGAGGAGACGGGAGAGGGGAGATGGGGAGTGGAGGAGACGGGAGAGGGGAGAGGAGGAGACGGGAGAGGGGAGATGGGGAGAGGAGGAGACGGGAGAGGGGAGATGGGGAGAGGAGGAGACGGGCGGGGGAGATGGTGAGAGGAGGAGACGGGCGGGGGAAGATGGGGGAGAGGAGGAGACGGGCGGGGGGAGATGGGGAGAGGAGGAGGAGACGGGAGAGGGGAGAGGAGGAGACGGGAGAGGGGAGAGGAGGAGGAGACGGGAGAGGGGAGATGGGGGGAGAGGAGGAGACGGGCTGGGGGAGAGGAGAGGAGAAGACGGGAGATGGGGAGAGGAGGAGACGGACGGGGGGAGACGGGAGGGGGGAGGGAGGAGACGGGCGGGGGAGATGGGGAGAGGGGAGTGGAGGAGACGGGAGATGGGGAGTGGAGGGAGACGGGAGAGGGGAGATGGGGAGTGGAGGAGACGGGAGAGGGAGATGGGGAGTGGAGGAGACGGGAGAGGGAGATGGGGAGATGGGGAGAGGAGGAGTCGGGAGAGGGGAGGGGAGAGGAGAGGAGATTAGAAGACGGACTGGGGGAGAGGAGAGGAGAGGGGGAGATGGGGAGAGGAGGAGACGGACGTGGGGGAGAGGAGGAGACGGGTGGGGGGGTTGTGTGTGATAGGAGAGGAGGGAGAAAAGGTCAGCTCCTTAATCAGTGTATTACTCTGTTGTAATGTGCTTTTGTGATACTGTGAGGTTGTTGTGAGTTGAAACAGGCCCCTGGGTTGTTGTTGTGTGTGATACTGTGAGGTTGTTGTGAGTTGAAACAGGCCCCTGGGTCGTTGTTGTGTGTGATACTGTGAGGTTGTTGTGAGTTGAAACAGGCCCCTGGGTCGTTGTTGTGTGTGATACTGTGAGGTTGTTGTGAGTTGAAACAGGCCCCTGGGTCGTTGTTGTGTGTGATACTGTGAGGTTGTTGTGAGTTGAAACAGGCCCCTGGGTTGTTGTTGTGTGTGATACTGCGAGGTTGTTGTGAGTTGAAACAGGCCCCTGGGTCGTTGTTGTGTGTGATACTGTGAGGTTGTTGTGAGTTGAAACAGGCCCCTGGGTCGTTGTTGTGTGTGATACTGTGAGGTTGTTGTGAGTTGAAACAGGCCCCTGGGTCGTTGTTGTGTGTGATACTGTGAGGTTGTTGTGAGTTGAAACAGGCCCCTGGGTTGTTGTTGTGTGTGATACTGTGAGGTTGTTGTGAGTTGAAACAGGCCCCTGGGTCGTTGTTGTGTGTGATACTGTGAGGTTGTTGTGAGTTGAAACAGGCCCCTGGGTTGTTGTTGTGAGTTGAAACAGGCCCCTGGGTTGTTGTTGTGAGTTGAAACAGGCCCCTGGGTTGACCTTATCAGCTATGGTGAAAAAAGAAAAGTGAAACTGAAATGAAATGGTGTTTTTTTATTCCTGGCCACACGGAACATGACAAAGTATTTTTAACAGTGCTGTAAGATGATGTGTGTCTGTTCAACAGGAATGAGCGAGCTCGCTGGATCACTGCTCTGGGTCAGAGCAGCAACGACGAGAAGAACCAAGACCGGACCAGTGAGTTCACCACACACACACACACAACTACCTACATTCAGACAGTACTATCGAACTTGGGGCAGCAGGTAGCCTAGTGGTTAGAGCGTTGGACCAGTAACCAAAAGGTTGGTAGATCGAATCCCTGAGCTGACAAGGTACAAATACGTCGTCCTGCCCCCTGAACAAGGCAGTTAACCCACTGTTCCCCTGAACAAGGCAGTTAACCCACTGTTCCCCTGAACAAGGCAGTTAACCCACTGTTCCCTGAACAAGGCAGTTAACCCACTGAACAAGGCAGTTAACCCACTGTTCCCCTGAACAAGGCAGTTAACCCACTGCAGTTAACCCACTGAGCAAGGCAGTTAACCCACTGTTCCCCTGAACAAGACAGTTAACCCACTGTTCCCCTGAACAAGACAGTTAACCCACTGTTCCCCTGAACAAGACAGTTAACCCACTGTTCCCCTGAACAAGACAGTTAACCCACTGTTCCCCTGAACAAGACAGTTAACCCACTGTTCCCCTGAACAAGGCAGTTAACCCACTGTTCCCCTGAACAAGGCAGTTAACCCACTGAACAAGACAGTTAACCCACTGTTCCCCATTAGGCTGTCACTGAAAATAAGACTTTGTTCTTAGCTTACTTGCCTAGTTTAAATAAAGGTTAAATAAAAACAAAAACTTGACTTGTCAGTGGAACTCACAATGTAGTCCCACAGCACCACCTAGTGGTGAAGCAGTAGAACTGTCTCCCTGTCTGAGGGAGACGACAAGGGGATTGAAAACCAAGCTGTAGGTCTGGAGTACTGCTGCTTTTCTGTCTAAATCAGTCCTTAAAGGGATACTGTGGGAGTTTTTTTGTATGTCTCTGCGTCCAGTATGAAGGAAGTTATAGGTAGTTTTGCAAGTCAATGCTAACCACCGTTAGCATAATGACTGGAAGTCTACAGGAGCAATTGCATGCTAGCTGTTCCCATAGACTTCAAGTCATTTTGCTAACGCTAGTTAGCAATTGCCAAAAATCCGGAACTACCCCTTTAATTAGTGAGGAAGACTGAAACTTAGCAGTGTGAACTGGTTTTCGGGTCCAGATTGTAATTTGCCTGCAGTAAAGCATTAGGAGGTATAACCTGTTTAACTGCTTGAATGGTTCATCAGTTCTTGTGCATTTGGTAGTAAACACAAATCAAATCAAATCAAATCATGAGTCATTTTCAGGGCTTTTCTGTTAAACTTAATAAAACAAAACAAAAATCTACGGATCAAATACAAGTATTATGACTTCTACAACTTGTTTGTTACTTAATAAAAAGCCTGAAGGGTAAACTGTGTTGTCCCAGAGTTTAACTCTGTGTTGTGTTTGTGTTGTCCAGGATTAGAGTTTAACTCTGTGTTGTGTTTGTGTTGTCCAGGATTAGAGTTTAACTCTGTGTTGTGTTTGTGTTGTCCAGGATTAGAGTTTAACTCTGTGTTGTGTTTGTGTTGTCCAGGATTAGAGTTTAACTCTGTGTTGTGTTTGTGTTGTCCCAGAGTTTAACTCTGTGTTTTGTTTGTGTTGTCCCAGAGTTTAACTCTGTGTTGTGTTTGTGTTGTCCCCAGAGTTTAACTCTGTGTTGTGTTGGTGTTGTCCCAGAGTTTAACTCTGTGTTGTGTTGGTGTTGTCCCAGAGTTTAACTCTGTGTTGTGTTTGTGTTGTCCAGGATTAGAGTTTAACTCTGTGTTGTGTTGGTGTTGTCCCAGAGTTTAACTCTGTGTTGTGTTTGTTTTGTCCCAGAGTTTAACTCTGTGTTGTGTTGGTGTTGTCCCAGAGTTTAACTCTGTGTTGTGTTTGTTTTGTCCCAGAGTTTAACTCTGTGTTGTGTTGGTGTTGTCCCAGAGTTTAACTCTGTGTTGTGTTTGTGTTGTCCCAGATGCCATGCAGGTGGTGGTGACGAGGACGTACACAGCCAAGCAGCCTGATGAGCTGTCACTGCAGGTGGCTGACGTGGTCCTGGTGTCACAGACTGTGGAGGATGGTACGTTACACTGGGAGTTTTTCCTAGCCACGTGCTTCTACACCTGCATTGCTTGCTGTTTGGGGTTTTAGACTGGGTTTCTGTACAGCACTTTGTGATATCAGCTGATGTAAGAAGGGCTTAATGAATAGATTTTATTTGATGACTGTTACTCTCATCTCTCTCTCTCTCTCTCTCTCTGCATTTCTCTCTGTCTGCCTCTCTCTCTCTCTCTCTCTGCATCTCTCTCTGCCTCCCTCTGTCTGCATCTCTCTCTGCCTCCCTCTGTGTCTCTCTCTGCCTCCCTCTGTCTGTGTCTCTCTCTGCCTCCCTCTCTCTGTCTGCGTCTCTCTCTGCCTCTCTCTGTCTGCGTCTCTCTCTGTCTGCGTCTCTCTCTGTCTGCGTCTCTCTCTCGTCTCTCTCTGCGTCTCTCTGCCTCTCTGCGTCTCTCTGCCTCTCTCTCTGCCTCTCTCTCTGCCTCTCTCTGTCTGCGTCTCTCTCTGCATCTCTCTGTCTGCGTCTCTCACTCTCTCTCTCTGTCTGCGTCTCTCTCTCTGCCTGCCTCTCTCTCTCTACCTACCTCTCTCTCTCTGCCTCTCTGTCTGCGTCTCTCTCTGCCTCTCTCTGCCCCTCTGTCTGCGTCTCTCTCTCTCTGCCTGCCTGCCTCTCTCTCTCTCTCTCTACCTGCCTCTCTCTCTCTCTCTGCCTCTCTCTCTCTCTCTCTGCCTCTCTCTCTCTCTCTCTGCCTGCCTCTCTCTCTCTCTCTCTGCCTGCGTCTCTCTCTCTCTGCCTGCCTCTCTCTCTCTCTGCCTGTCTCTCTCTCTCCGCCTGCCTGCCTTTCTCCTTCTCTCTCTCTGCCTGCCTCTCTCTCTCTCTCTCTGCCTGCCTGCCTGCCTCTCTCTCTCTCTCTCTCTCCTGCCTGCCTCTCTCTCTCTCTGCCTGCCTCTCTCTCTCTGCCTGCCTCTCTCTCTCTCTGCCTGCCTCTCTCTCTGCCTGCATCTCTCTCTCTCTCTCTGCCTGCCTCTCTCTCTCTCTCTGCCTGCCTCCTCTCTCTCTCTCTCTCTGCCTGCCTCTCTCTCTCTCTCTCTCTCTGCCTCTCTCTCTCTCTGCCTGCCTCTCTCTCTCTCTCCTGCCTCTCTCTCTCTCTCTGCCTGCCTCTCTCTCTCTCTCTGCCTGCCTCTCTCTCTCTCTGCCTGCCTCTCTCTCTCTCTGCCTGCCTCTCTCTCTCTCTCTGCCTGCCTCTCTCTCTCTCTCTCTGCCTCCCTCTCTCTCTCTCTCTGCCTGCCTCTCTCTCTCTCTCTCTGCCTGCCTCTCTCTCTCTCTCTCTCTGCCTGCCTCTCTCTCTCTCTCTCTCTCTCTCTCTCTCTCTGTCTGCCTCTCTCTCTCTCTGCCTGCCTCTCTCTCTCTGTCGTCCCTCTTTCCACCTCCTCTTATTGGTCTCTCACTTGTTTTTTTTCTCCTTGTTTCTGTTCTCCCTGGAAAATCATTGAAAGAGATGTATCTGTGTAGTGTTGATACGCACACACAGTCACACACTCAAGGTTAAAGGTAATTTACCTTTGTGTCTCCATGGCAACCATCTCTTTCATGTAAAAGGGCTTTGTAGAACAGACAGAATAGTGCATCAAACGGACGCCATTTAAGAGTTCAAGAGCTAGCTTAGTGCTCACTTCCTGCTTTGAACAGGAAACTATTTCCTTCAGGCCTGTGGCCCTGCAGCCCTGTGAAGTGATTTTCTGAAGGGTAAATAAAGGAATATAGAGTGGTGTGTGTCTCTCTTTCAGGCTGGTATGAGGGCGAGCGACTCCGTGATGGCGAGAGGGGTTGGTTCCTGTCAGAATGTGCTGAACCAATCACGTGCCAGGCCACTATTGAGCGCAACGTGCAGAGGATGGACCGCCTCCAGGGGCTGGAAACCAATGTGTGATCCGGAACTGCAGGCTCCACCCACTAATTACACAAGCCTGTTCTCAGACAGACCAATGAGTGATCTGGAACTGCAGGCTCCACCCACTAATTACACAAGCCTCTTCTCAGACAGACCAATGAGTGAACCGTATGCCAACGACGGCCTTGTTGAGCGGACCATCACTGAATACACCAGTGAGCTGCCTTCAAGCACTGTCAACCAATGAGAGAGCTGACTGACACTAAATGCACCAATATAATCTCTCCGTGGGTCAACAGACAAATGTATGTGTGAGCCTTGCCTGCTGCGTGTATCTGTTAGAATGTGGTTTTAGATTGTTGCCCATGCAGTGTAACGTTCTCCGCCTTCTACCGGTCTGTACCGTAAGGAAATCTGACCCTATGACCTGTCAACAACACTCTGATTCCTCCCCCTGATGGGAGATTGGCCAACCACGGTCTGTGTAACTGTTGTTTTGGGGGGTTTTTTCACTCCGATGGACACACACAGAGGACGTGCTGGGGTCAAAGTTCAAAACTGCCACGTACAGAGTGGACACCTAATGTAGGACGGCGCATTCAAACTGATCTGGACACAGATTCATTTGATCTGAAAGACTCCCCAGGAGTTCCCATGAATGAAACGTACCCTCTCTACTACATAGTAACTAACCATTTATATGAGCCAAACAACTATGTTGATGATCTGTGTATATATTTGTTTTAATTGTCATTTTTTTCTTTTTAAAATTCCTGGTTGTCCTGGTGTGATGAGACTGATGAATTGGCTGAGTGAATGGAGCCAACATGGCTCACTGTCCAGTTCAGTTTCACCTCTGCTCTGTGGTCAGGCTATAGTGTGTGATGAGACTGATGAATTGGCTGAGTGAATGGAGCCAACATGGCTCACCGTCCAGTTCAGTTTCACCTCTGCTCTGTGGTCAGGCTATAGTGTGTGATGAGACTGATGAATTGGCTGAGTGAATGGAGCCAACATGGCTCACCGTCCAGTTCAGTTTCACCTCTGCTCTGTGGTCAGGCTATAGTGTGTGATGAGACTGATGAATTGGCTGAGTGAATGGAGCCAACATGGCTCACTGTCCAGATCAGTTTCACCTCTGCTCTGTGGTCAGGCTATAGTGTGTGATGAGACTGATGAATTGGCTGAGTGAATGGAGCCAACATGGCTCACCGTCCAGTTCAGTTTCACCTCTGCTCTGTGGTCAGGCTATAGTGTGTGATGAGACTGATGAATTGGCTGAGTGAATGGAGCCAACATGGCTCACCGTCCAGTTCAGTTTCACCTCTGCTCTGTGGTCAGGCTATAGTGTGTGATGAGACTGATGAATTGGCTGAGTGAATGGAGCCAACATGGCTCACCCTCCAGTTCAGTTTCACCTCTGCTCTGTGGTCAGGCTATAGTGTGTGATGAGACTGATGGGGAATCAAATCAAATCAAATTTTATTTGTCACATACACATGGTTAGCAGATGTTAATGCGAGTGTAGCGAAATGCTTGTGCTTCTAGTTCCGACAATGCAGTAATAACGAGCAAGTAATCTAACTAACAATTCCAAAAAAACTACTGTCATACACAGTGTAAGGGGATAAAGAATATGTACATAAGGATATATGAATGAGTGATGGTACAGAGCAGCATAGGCAAGATGCAGTAGATGATATCGAGTACAGTATATACATATGAGATAAGTATGTAAACCAAGTGGCATAGTTAAAGTGGCTAGTGATACATGTATTACATAAGGATGCAGTCGATGATATAGAGTACAGTATCAACGTATGCATATGAGATGAACAATGTAGGGTAAGAAGAGGCTCATTGTAAAGATACACAAATGGCTCTGTACTTCCAACTTATCTGTGTGTGTGCAACAACCCAAACCCTACTCCCGATTCCCAAACCCTACTCCCGATTCCCGAACCCTACTCCCGATTCCCAAACCCTGCTCCCGATTCCCAAACCCCGCTCCCGATTCCCAAACCCTGCTCCCGATTCCCAAACCCCGCTCCCGATTCCCAAACCCTACTCCCGATTCCCAAACCCTACTCCCGATTCCCAAACCCCGCTCCCGATTCCCAAACCCCGCTCCCGATTCCCGAACCCCGCTCCCGATTCCCAAACGCCGCTCCCGATTCCCAAACCCTACTCCCGACCTGTAACTATTTTAGATGCCTAAAACTATTAGACCAGTATTAGCAATATGGCAGTATCTCCACCTTGGTCTCTGGCAAAGCTTTGTTCAACTGACCCATATAGTCCTACACAACTGACCCATATAGTCCTACGCAACTGACCCATATAGTCCTTCGCAACTGACCCATATAGTCCTTTGCTTTCAGAGGTACACAATGCATATGGGCTGGAAGTGGATCTGTAATTGGGCACTTTGTCTCTAGCTTAATGTCACTTTACATAAATAGAACCATTTCCATCCCCACAGAGCTCCGTCGGTCTGCCACTCGGTGTGATTACGCCCAGTGATGTCAGAGATGGACCTTTTTAAAAATACTCTCTTTATGATTTCGGTGACGTGCGGCAGGAGAGGAAATGAAGTGAAATGGTGTGACGGGTCTCGGTTCTAAAACTGGAAAAAAAACAGAGCTGTGGTTGTAACTTGATTGTCCAGCATGATTCATCTCTTTTAAGTGTGTAATGTTGTGTGTAACATTGTGTGTAATGTTGTGTGTAACGTTGTGTGTAACGTTGTCTCACATCGCTGAAGGAAACAAGTGAATGGCCTGATCAGCTTCCTGTTGTAACACCGTTCATCAAACCAGACCACTGCCTATCATCTGGTCTGACCCAAACCACTACTCTACATCTGGTCTGACCCAGACCACTACCTATCATGTGGTCTGACCCAGACCACTACTCTACATCTGGTCTGACCCAGACCACTACTCTACATCTGGTCTGACCCAGACCACTACTCTACATCTAGTCTGACCCAGACCACTACTCTACATCTGGTCTGACCCAGACCACTACTCTACATCTGGTCTGACCCAGACCACTACTCTACATCTGGTCTGACCCAGACCACTACTCTACATCTGGTCTGACCCAGACCACTACTCTACATCTGGTCTGACCCAGACCACTACTCTACATCTGGTCTGACCCAGACCACTACTCTACATCTGGTCTGACCCAGACCACTACTCTACATCTGGTCTGACCCAGACAAAAAGCTTTGCTCTCAGGGAAAACTGATGCGACATGCATTTACCCATTCATGTAAATATGTAACTAATCTCAACCTCTGTTTAAACATGCATGTAAATATGTAACTAATATCAACCTCTGTTTAAACATGCATGTAAATATGTAACTAATATCAACCTCTGTTTAAACATGCATGTAAATATGTAACTAATATCAACCTCTGTTTAAACATGCATGTAAATATGTAACTAATATCAACCTCTGTTTAAACATGCATGTAATCCACAGCTATAGATTTATATTGTAGATGATGAAGCCTTCAGATATTTAATCAACTTTTTTAGTTTTTTTTTGTGTTTTTATACCCCGTTTTCTCCCCAATTTTGTGGTATCCAATTGTCTTATTGCTGCAATTTCCGTACGGATTCAGGAACGGCGACGGTCGAGGGCCGTGCGTCCTCCGAAACCCAACCAGGGCGCACTGCTCCTTGACACAATGCCCACTTAAGCCAGCAGCACCAATGTGTCAAAGGAAACACCATACACCTGGTGACCGTGTCAGCATCTGGCAAGCCACAGGAGTCGCTAGTGCACGATGGTTGAAGGACATCCCTGCCTGCCAAACCCTCCCCTAACCCGGACGACGCTGGGCCAAACCCTCCCCTAACCTATGACGACGCTGGGCCGAACCCTCCCCTAACCTATGACGACGCTGGGCCAAACCTCCCCTAACCCGGACGACGCTGGGCCGAACCCTCCCTAACCCGGACGACGCTGGGCCGAACCCTCCCTAACCCGGACGACGCTGGGCCGAACCCTCCCTAACCCGGACGACGCTGGGCCGAACCCTCCCCTAACCCGGACGACGCTGGGCCGAACCCTCCCCTAACCCGGACGACGCTGGGACAAACCCTCCCTTAACCCGGAGGACGCTGGGCCAATTGTGCACCGTCCCATGGGCCTCCCTGTCGCGGCCGGCTACAACAGATCCTGGACACGAACCCAGAATCTCTAGTGGCACAGCTAACACTGCAATGCAGTGCTTTAGACCACTGTGCCACTAGAGAGGCCCTTTTAATCTATACTTAACAAAAATATAAACATAAAGTGTTGGTCCTATGTTTCATGGGCTGAAACAAAATATCCTAGAAATGTTCCATTTGCACAAAAAGTTTATTTTGCTCAAATTTGTTTACATCGCTGTTAGTCAGCATTTCTCGTTGGTCAAGATGATCCATCCATCCAACAGACATCTGTTATGGCTGGAGACCAGGGACCAGACATCTGTTATGGCTGGGGACCAGGGAACAGACATCTGTTATGGCTGGAGACCAGGGACCAGACATCTGTTATGGCTGGGGACCAGGGTACAGACCTCTGTTATGGCTGGGGACCAGGGAACAGACATCTGTTATGACTGGGGAACAGACCTCTGTTATGACTGGGGAACAGGGAACAGACCTCTGTTATGACTGGGGAACAGACCTCTGTTATGACTGGGGAACAGACCTCTGTTATGACTGGGGAACAGACCTCTGTTATGGCTGGGGAACAGACCTCTGTTATGGCTGAGGACTGGGGAACAGACCTCTGTTATGGCTGGGGACCAGGGAACAGACATCTGTTGTGCTGAAAGACCCAGCCACGTTTCATCTTCAATGCCCTTGCTGATGGAAGGAGGTTTTCACTCAAAATCTCACGATACATGGCCCCATTCATTCTTTCCTTTACACGGATCAGTTGTCCTGGTCCCTTTGCAGAAAAACAGCCCCAAAGCATGGTGTTCTTTGGATGCAACTCAGCATTCTTTGTCCTCCAAACACGGCGAGTTGAGTTTTTACCAAAAAGTTATATTTTGGTTTCATCTAACAATATGACATTCTCCCAATCTTCTTCTGGATCATCCAAATGCTCTCTAGCAAACTTCAGACGGGCCTGGACAGGTACTGGCTTAAGCAGGGGGACACATCTGGCACTGCAGGATTTGAGTCCCTGGCGACATAGTGTGTTACTGATGGTAGGCTTTGTTACTTTGGTCCCAGTTCTCTGCAGGTCATTCACTAGGTCCCCCCGTGTGGTTCTGGGATTTTTGCTCACCGTTCTTGTGATCATTTTGACCCCACGGGGTGAGATCTTGCGTGGAGCCCCAGATCGAGGGAGATTATCAGTGGTCTTGTATGTCTTCCATTTCCTAATAATTGCTCCCACAGTTGATTTCTTCAAACCAAGCTGCTTACCTATTGCAGATTCAGTCTTCCCAGCCTGGTGCAGGTCTACAATTTTGTTTCTGGTGTCCTTTGACAGCTCTTTGGTCTTGGCCATAGTGGAGTTTGTAGTGTGACTGTGTGAGGTTGTGGACAGGTGTCTTTTATACTGATAACAAGTTCAAACAGGTGCCATTAATACAGGTAACGAGTGGAGGACAGAGGAGCCTCTTAAAGAAGAAGTTACAGGTCTGTGAGAGACAGAAATCTTGCTTGTTTGTAGATGACCAAATACTTATTTTCCACCATAATTTGCAAATAAATTCATTAAAAATCCTACAATGTGATTTTCTGGATTTTTTTCCCCTAATTTTGTCTGTCATAGTTGAAGTGTACCTATGATGAAAATTACAGGCCTCTCATCTTTTTAAGTAGGAGAACTTGCACAATTGGTGGCTGACTAAATACTTTTTTGCCCCACTGTATTTGATGTAGTACACAATGATGGCTCGCAGAGCTACTTTCATAACTACTGGCTAAAAAAGTATTTCAAAAGTACCTGAGAATCTCTTTAATGTAGGATTTATTCTGTTTATGTACCAACTGTTTCTTAGTTAGAAAAACTCTGATGTTCATTTATCACAGGCAGTGACAGGAGCCAATTTAGGAAAGTTCTAGATTATGGGATATATCTGTTTAACTGACACAAACGTAACATCTTTCACTTCGGATCAGGATCCAATCTGATCTACCTCTTTTTTTGGGGGGGGGGCTATGCACCTCAAGGGGAATGTTTTCATCGTTTCGTAGAGATCACGTTCAAGGTAAACACTGCAGCTCAATTAGAAATTACCTTTTAAAAGTATCACCTTTAAACGCTATAATGTGGATCTCGTGAAGATCGGAATGAATCTAGGCCTTGAATCTCTACAATTTCACCACAGACTGCAATAAGTTTAAGCAAAGGCAAGTTAACCATTACTCGACCATTAGTCAAAAAGCCTGACAATGTCAGCCAAGTAGTCTGCTTGAATATGTTCTCACATGTTGTCAAATAATGTCAACAAAACAGCATTCAATACAATTTTATACAACTTTTATAAAACATATTGTTGCTAAATAAATGTAAAAGTACATGAATCAGCTGCTCTTTTCCAGTTGGCTTATAGAATATTAAAACACTTGGGGAATGGGGTCCAGATTAGTCCTTGATTTCTTCACACCCCATCCTGCCCATACATGGTTGGATTCCAATGGAAACGTGTCAATGTGCCTAAACCATAGAGATGTATAGAGATCTCTACTTGGAAATAACCCATTTTCCCATGGACATTGAGGGCTTCATCCATTATAAAGTAGTCAACTGGGTCGGGATTCCTATGGGTTGGTTTTCCTAGTTTGTAAATGGCATTAAGCTACATCACCGCCATCTAGTGGCCACCATAAATGAATGACACACAATATTTGGTTTAAGACAGCAATATTCGATTTTTTTCAAACATAAAAAGATCTACTTTGAAATGGAGATAGACGCCATTATGGCACAGATACAAAGCTGAGACCTTTTTCCATTTCGGTGGCCTGAGCTCTTCTCTGGGTTGAGAAGTCAAGCATCAGTTATAGTGCTCGTTATGTCCTCTAGGGGCAGTGTTCCCCCAACTAGTGTTAGCCGCGTTAGATTTGGGCCTCTCCTTGGGTGGTGATGAGGTCTATGATGGCTGTGATGACAGCACGGCCTTTGGATTGGCAGATGCTCCAGTCTAAAGGGGCGGGGCTTTGGATCTTCTCAAAGAGAGTCCAACTCCTTCTTCAGATTCTACAGGCAGAGGTGGAGAAGGAAAACGTCAGGTGTGTGTGTGTTCGTGCGTCTTGACGAGGTGAGCGATGCGTGCAGGGGACTGGAAGACGATCCAGTCGTCCACAGCGATGGTCTCCTGGTCCTGATCCATGTGGAGGGTAATGTCAACTCCAAAGAACAGCCCGGAGAACGGAGACACCTCTGTACAGTCGTATCTGGGGACAGACAGGGACAGTATTAACCTTTCTAGCGCAGGAACCCCTCGACAACATTCCGCTGAAAAGGCAGTGCGCGATGTAACACACATTAACAAGTCCAATACAGCAAATGAAATATAAACATCTTGTTAATCTACCCATCGTGTCCAATTTCAAAAATGCTTTACAGCGAAAGCACCATATGATTATGTTAGGTCATAGCCAAGTTGAAAAAACACAGCCATTTTTCCAGCCAAAGACAGGAGTCACAAAAAGCAGAACTATAGATAAAATTAAACACTAACCTTTGATGATCTTCATCAGATGACACTCATAGGACATCATGTTACACAATACATGTATGTTTTGTTCGATAATGTGCATATTTACAATGGGGAGAACAAATATTTGATACACTGCCGATTTTGCAGGTTTTCCTACTTACAAAACATGTAGAGGTCTATAATTTTTTATCATAGGTACACTTCAACTGTGAGAGACAGAATCTAAAACAAAAATCCAGAAAATCACATTGTATGATTTTTTAAGTAATTAATTTGCATTACAGACCTCTACATGCTTTGTTAAGTAGGAAAATCGTCAGTGTATCAAATACTCCCCACTGTATATCCAAAAATCTCAGTTTACATTGGCGCCTTAAGTGCAGTAATGTTTTGATTCCAAAACATCCGGTTATTTTGCAGAAATACTCATAATAAACATTGATAAAAGATACAAGTGACAGTTATTGACAGAATTAAAGATAAAATTCTCCTTAATGCAACCACTGTCAAACTTTACGGAAAAAGCATAATCTGAGAACGGAGCTCAGAATCCAAAACAGCCAGAGGAATATCTGCCATTTTGGAGTCAACAAAGTTAGAAACAACAGCATAAATATTCATTTACCTTTGATGATCTTCATCAGAAGGCACTCACAGGAATCACAGGTCGACAATAAATGACTGGTTTGTTCCATAAAGTTCCATAAAGTCTGTCATTTATGTCGAAATAGCCACTTGTTGTTAGCGTGTTCAGCCCAGTAATCCATCTTCATGAGGCGCAGGCACTTCATCCAGACAAAAACTCGAAAAGTTCCGTTACAGTCCTTTAGAAAAATGTCAAACGATTGATGGAATCAATCTTTAGGATGTTTTTAACATAAAACATAAGTAATTTTCCAACCGGAGAATTCCTTTGTCTTCAGAAAAGCACTGGAACATGAGGTAACTGTCGGGAGCACGCGTCATGAGACCAAGGCTCTCTGCCAGACCACTGACTCAAAGAGGTCTCATGAGCCCCTCCTTTATAGTAGAATCCTCATTCAAGTTTCTAAAGACAGTTGACATGTAGTGGAAGCCGTAGGAAGTGCAACTTTATCCATATCTCAATGTGTATTCGGTAAGCCAAGCTTTGAAAAACTACAAACCTCAGATGCCCCACTTCCTGAGGGACAGAGGGCGCTAGAGGGACAGGGGGAGCTAGAGGGACAGAGGGCGCTAGAGGGACAGGGGGCGCTAGAGGGACAGGGGGCGCTAGAGGGACAGGGGGAGCTAGAGGGACAGGGGGAGCTAGAGGGACAGGGGGAGCTAGAGGGACAGAGGGCGCTAGAGGGACAGAGGGCGCTAGAGGGACAGAGGGCGGGGGAGCTAGAGGGACAGAGGGCGCTAGAGGGACAGAGGGGCGCTAGAGGGACAGAGGGGGACGCTGGAGGGACAGAGGGCGCTGGAGGGGGGCAGAGGGCGCTGGAGGGGCAGAGGGCGCTGGAGGGGAGGGCAGAGGGGCGCTGGAGGGGCAGAGGGCGCTGGAGGGGCAGAGGGCGCTGGAGGAGCAGGGGCAGGGGCAGGGAGACGGAGGGCGAGGGCGCTGGAGAGGGCGCTAGAGGGAGGCAGGGGGAGAGGAGACGGAGGCAGGCGGAGAGGCGGAGGGAGGCGGAGGTGGAGGCGGAGGGAGGCGGAGAGGCGGAGGGGGAGGCGGAGGGCGACGGAGAGGAGGAGGAGGAGGGAGGAGGAGGGCGGCGGAGAGGAGGAGGGGAGGAGAGGCGGAGAGGCGGAGGGCGACGGAGAGGCGGAGGGAGGCGGAGAGGAGGAGGGAGGCGAAGAGGCGGAGGGAGGCGGAGAGGCGGAGGGCGACGGAGAGGAGGCGGAGAGGCGGAGGGCGACGGAGCGTGCTAGAGAGAAGGAGGGATCAGTTCAGAATGTCATGTGGAGGACCAGAAGACAAGTGCATTGGAGAAGAGACAGGATCCAGCTGCATGTCTTGCCATCTTTCTCCTGTTTTACCCCCTCTCTCTATCTTTCTCCTGTTTTCACCCCCCTCTCTCTCATCTTTCTCCTGTTTTCACCCCCTCTCTCTATCTTTCTCCTGTTTTCACCCCCCTCTCTCCATCTTTCTCCTGTTTTCACCCCCTCTCTCTCTCTATCTTTCTCCTGTTTTCATCCCCCTCTCTCTATCTTTCTCCTGTTTTACCCCCCTCTCTCTCTATCTTTCTCCTGTTTTCACCCCCCCTCTCTCTCTTTCTCCTGTTTTCACCCCCCCCTCTCCATCTTTCTCCTGTTTTCACCCCCCCTCTCTCTTTCTCCTGTTTTCACCCCCCTCTCTCTCTCTCTTTTCTCCTGTTTTCACCCCCCTCTCTCTCTCTCTTTCTCCTGTTTTCACCCCCCTCTCTCTCTTTCTCCTGTTTTCACCCCCCCTCTCTCTCTCTCTCTCTCTTTCTCCTGTTTTCACCCCCCCTCTCTCCATCTTTCTCCTGTTTTCAACCCCCCTCTCTCTATCTTTCTCCTGTTTTCACCCCCCCTCTCCATCTTTCTCCTGTTTTCAACCCCCCTCTCTCCATCTTTCTCCTGTTTTCACCCCCCTCTCTCTCTCTCTCTCTCTTTCTCCTGTTTTCACCCCCCTCCTCTCCATCTTTCTCCTGTTTTCAACCCCCCTCTCTCTCTCTTTCTCCTGTTTTCACCCCCTCTCTCTCTCTTTCTCCTGTTTTCACCCCCTCTCTCTCTCTCTCCTCTCTCTCTCTCTCTTTCTCCTGTTTTCACCCCCCCTCTCTCTCTCTTTCTCCTGTTTTCACCCCCTCTCTCTCTTTCTCTCTTTTCTCTCTCTTCTCTCCTGTTTTCACCCCCCTCTCTCTCTTTTCTCCTGTTTTCACCCCCCCTCTCTCTCTTTCTCCTGTTTTCACCCCCTCTCTCTCTTTCTCCTGTTTTCACCCCCCTCTCTCTCTCCTTTTTCTCCTGTTTTCACCCCCCTCTCTCTCTTTTCTCCTGTTTTCACCCCCCTCTCTCTTTCTCCTGTTTTCACCCCCCCTCTCTCTCTCTTCTCTCCTGTTTTCACCCCCCTCTCTCTCTCTCTCTGTTTTCACCCCCTCTCTCTCTCTCTCTTTCTCCTGTTTTCACCCCTCTTTCTCTCTCTCTCTTCTCCTGTTTTCACCCCCTCTCTCTCTCCTGTTTTCACCCCCTCTCTCTCTCCTGTTTTCTTCTCTCTCCTGTTTTCACCCCCCCCCTCTCTCTCTTCTCCTGTTTTTTTACCCCCCCTCTCTCTCTCTTTCTCCTGTTTTCACCCCCTCTCTCTCTCTCTTTCTCCTGTTTTCACCCCCTCTCTCTCTCTTTCTCCTGTTTTCACCCCCCTCTCTCTCTCTCTCCTGTTTTCACCCCCCTCTCTCTCTCTCTCTCCTGTTTTCACCCCCCTCTCTCTCTCTCTCTCCTGTTTTCACCCCCCTCTCTCTCTCTCTTCTCTCTGTTTTCACCCCCCCTCTCTCTCTCTCTCTCCTGTTTTACCCCCCTCTCTCTCTCTCTCTCCTGTTTTCCCCCTCCCTCTCTCTCTTTCTCCTGTTTTCACCCCCCTCTCTCTCTCTCCTCTCCTGTTTTCACCCCCTCTCTCTCTCTTCTCCTGTTTTCACCCCCCCTCTCTCTCTTCTCCTGTTTTCACCCCTCTCATGTTTTACCCCTCCCTCTCTTTTCCCCTGTACACCAGTGACTACTAGACCCCAGGGATGCTACCTTTCTCTCTCCCTTCACCCCCACATCTTTGTCTTCTTGTGCACACACACACACACACACACACACACGCACACACACTATACATTATAACCAATAAAAACTCTAAGCCCCAGAAAGGGTATCTTTGTGACTCATAACTATGCAGAAATAGAGTGTGAGACAAGGACTGGAGAGAAAGCTGAGAGAGAAATAGAGAAAAATAGGAGAGGCAGGGATTGGCAACTTGGATGGGGATGGGGGGGGGGCACAGTGGCTCCATACCCACACACTCGCTGTCAGAGCCGGCCCTAGCCCATTGGAGACGCTAAGCGAAACATAGCGGCCCCACTCTTGACAGCGGAGAAGAGAAATTAATGAAACTAACTTTCATCTGACATGGACTATTTGAGTGACTGTCAGTGACCAGAGGAACTGTTGATGCACAGCCTCATGTCAAAATGGCGCCTGGTGTATTCTACCGTTCTAGTCATTTATCAGGCACTCTCATCCAGAGCAAGAGTGGTGGAGGGGTCAGCTGCCAGTTGCCCATCTCTGCTCTAGCTGATGGGTCCAGTTGCCCATCTCTGCTCTAGCTGATGGGTCCAGTTGCCCACCTCTGCTCTAGCTGATGGGTCCTGTTGCCCATCTCTGCTCTAGCTGATAACCGTCAGGGCAGCAGGGTAGTGGAGGACAGAGACAGGAAGGCTGGAATTGACTGTTCCTCTTTCCTGGTAACTGTGTCTGGGAGCTTTGATCTGCCCGGGGCTTTGAGAGGGAGTTGAAAACCACTGGGTTTAATCAAATATTCATTGTGTCTACAAATAGCACCAGAGTTAACCTTTAACCCCGTCTTCTTATTGGTTGATGGATTTGATGTAGCAGTGCTGTGTGTATGCTGTAATGTCTACTCACACTGAGGTCATAGATGAGCCAACTTTTTAAAAACATTTTTAAATCGAACCTTTATTTAACCAGGCAAGTCCGTTGCCTGGGTAGCCTAGAGTGCCCCAGGGTAGCCTAGAGTGCCCCAGGGTAGCCTAGAGTGCCCCAGGGTAGCCTAGAGTGCCCAGGGTAGCCTAGAGTGCCCCAGGGTAGCCTAGGGTGCCCCAGGGTAGCCTAGAGTACCCCAGGGTAGCCTAGGGTGCCCCAGGGTAGCCTAGAGTGCCCCAGGGTAGCCTAGGATGCCCCAGGGTAGCCTAGAGTGCCCCAGGGTAGCCTAGAGTGCCCCAGGGTAGCCTAGGGTGCCCCAGGGTAGCCTAGAGTACCCCAGGGTAGCCTAGGGTGCCCCAGGGTAGCCTAGAGTGCCCCAGGGTAGCCTAGGGTGCCCCAGGGTATCCTAGAGTGCCCCAGGGTAGCCTAGAGTGCCCCAGGGTAGCCTAGGGTGCCCCAGGGTAGCCTAGGGTGCCCCAGGGTAGCCTAGAGTGCCCCAGGGTAGCCTGGAATGCCCCAGGGTAGCCTAGGGTGCCCCAGGGTAGCCTAGAGTGCACCGCCATCGAGTCTTGATCGTAGGTCTATTTTTCTGCCGTCTGCTAAGTGTTACGATGAGTTATTGATGCATCTGTCTGGCTGGCTGAGTTTAGGACATATGGTATGTCATCTATTGTGGGCTGGGGAGCTTCTCAGGTATAAATCAATAGGAAGTTGACAAAGAGTACATTTTCAGGTCTGAGTGAATTTCACTTCCTCTGCAGAATCTGTGGTGTCCTTTTCTCACTGCCATTGTCTGTCTACTGTCCCTTTGAGGGCTATATAAGGAGTGCTACTGTATAAGGAGTGCTACTGTATAAGGAGTGCTACTGTATAAGGAGTGCTACTATGTAAGGAGTGCTACTGTATAAGGAGTGCTACTGTATAAGGAGTGCTACTGTATAAGGAGTGCTACTGTGTAAGGAGTGCTACTGTATAGTGCTACTGTGTAAGAGTGCTACTGTATAAGGAGTGCTACTGTATAAGGAGTGCTACTGTATAAGGAGTGCTACTGTATAAGGAGTGCTACTGTATAAGGAGTGCTAATGTATAAGGAGTGCTGCAATATAAGGAGTGCTGCTATATAAGGAGTGCTGCTATGCTACTATATAAGGAGTGCTACTGTGTAAGGAGTGCTGCTATGTAAGGAGTGCTGCTATATAAGGAGTGCTGCTATATAAGGAGTGCTGCTATATAAGGAGTGCTGCTATATAAGGAGTGCTGCTATATAAGTGCTGCTATATAAGGAGTGCTGCTATATAAGGAGTGCTGCTATATAAGGAGTGCTACTGTATAAGGAGTGCTACTATATAAGGAGTGCTGCTATATAAGGAGTGCTACTATATAAGGAGTGCTACTATATAAGGAGTGCTACTATATAAGGAGTGCTACTATATAAGTGCTATGTAAGGAGTGCTGCTATGTAAGGAGTGCTGCTATGTAAGGAGTGCTGCTATGTAAGGAGTGCTGCTATATAAGGAGTGCTGCTATATAAGGAGTGCTACTATATAAGGAGTGCTACTATATAAGGAGTGCTACTATATAAGGAGTGCTACTATATACGGAGTGCTACTATATAAGGAGTGCTACTGTAGGTTTGACTCAAGGTCTCTTTTTGCTGTCGCTGGGTTTGTTCATGGCCACTTTGAGGTAGTGACCTGTTGCCACTATCACTGCATTGATCAGTTTCTCCTTCTCTGAGAGAGGGAGAGAGGGAGTAAAACACAGGAAGAGAGACCGACACATGGAGACAGAGAGACAGACACAGGAAAAGGGACAGAGAGCGTAAGACACAGGAAGAGAGAGAAACAGACTTTAAAAAAATAATAATAATAATATTTCACCTTTATTTAACCAGGTAGGCTAGTTGAGAACAAGTTCTCATTTACAACTACAACCTGGCCAAGATAAAGCATAGCAGTGTGAACAGACAACAACACAGTCACACATGGAGTAAACGATTAACAAGTCAATAACACAGTAGGGGGAAAAAAAGAGTCTATATACATTGTGTGCAAAAGACAGAGGAAGAGAGAGGAGCGAGAGAGGGAGACTAGCAAATTGTAGACAAATACATAAATCAGTTCACCTGAGTTGAAGTTAGACAGGGTCTTTGTGGTTCTTGCTGCTGATGAAGGCAGCCCCCAGCCGGTGCTCAACAAACTCACCCTTCATGTTGTGCAGCATCTACAGACGGATACAAAGAAAGACTGACAGGTCACAGGTTAGATGGACACTTCTCAATATGAAGCCAAGACCGCATCCCAATGGTGGTTTGAGCGTGATACCTGAATGGTGGACAGTGAAACTCACCCTGGAGTTTATCGTCCTATCAAAACTCTTGTTCAAACTTGTAGCCACGTCGCTTAGCTTCCTCCCAGCCTTGATGAATTAACACACAGTCAATTTAGCAACCCTTTAAAAAGAATGAACCATTTGATATTCCATTGAGGAGAGATGAGAGAGACCTCTAATGATGTAGGAGGGAAAAGAGGATCTGGCTGCGAAGGCTAGATGATGGTGAGGTGGTTACTCTTTGAGCCTCTGGACAGACTTCTCCTCCTCAAGTCTGCCATATTCTACAGACAGACGGACGGACGGACGGACGGACGGACGGACGGACGGACGGACGGACGGAAAACAGACACACACAAAAAAAATAAAAATTATTTTAAAAAAACCACATTGATCAAAATACAACTATTTATATTAAAAAGAAAAGACAGACAGACAGACAGACAGACAGACAGACAGACAGACAGACAGACACCTTACCTCCTTCCTTCATACCTAACCATTGGTATGAAAAAGAGGTCAGTCAGTGACAGCCTCCTCTGTAGGAAGGTCCAGAGCTTTCCTCAGGAACTCTGCTATTGGACCCAGCTTGACGATCTAGAAGGAGTGAGGAGAGAGAGAATTAGACATAAAAAAAGATGAAAAACAACTTAGGGAAAAGTCAACAGCTTGACTTGTTGTTTTGTGTCGAACTGCTTTGCTTCATCTTGGTCAGGTCTCAGTTGTAAATGAGAACTTGTTCTCAACTTGCCTACCTGGTTAAATAGAGGTCAAATAAAAACTACTACCAGTTTGATGGTTGTCCCATTAGCAATCACCCAGATTAGCAAACATATTTATTTTCAAACTAATTTCTCTAGTATAGGCTACTTATCCTAATGAACGATATCAGAAAAAATGCTAAGATAATGGATGGTCGTTGTCGAAAATGTTAAGTTTATCTAGTGCTCTAGTGTGTGTCTGCTCTAGTGTGTGTCTGCTCTAGTGTTTGTCTGCTCTAGTGTGTCTGCTCTAGTGTTTGTCTGCTCTAGTGTGTCTGCTCTAGTGTGTGTCTGCTCTAGTGTGTGTCTGCTCTAGTGTGTGTCTGCTCTGGTGTGTCTGCTCTAGTGTGTCTAGTGTGTGTCTGCTCTAGGGTGTGTCTGCTCTAGTGTGTCTGCTCTAGTGTGTCTGCTCTACTGTGTGTCTGCTCTAGTGTGTGTCTGCTCTAGTGTGTCTGCTCTAGTGTGTGTCTGCTCTAGTGTGTGTCTGCTCTAGTGTTTGTCTGCTCTAGTGTTTGTCTGCTCTAGTGTTTGTCTGCTCTAGTGTTTGTCTACTCTAGTGTGTGTCTGCTCTAGTGTTTGTCTACTCTAGTGTGTGTCTGCTCTAGTGTGTGTCTACTCTAGTGTGTGTCTGCTCTAGTGTGTGTCTGCTCTAGTGTGTGTCTGCTCTAGTGTTTGTCTGCTCTAGTGTTTGTCTGCTCTAGTGTGTGTCTGCTCTAGTGTGTGTCTGCTCTAGTGTGTGTCTGCTCTAGTGTTTATCTGCTCTAGTGTGTCTGCTCTAGTGTTTGTCTGCTCTAGTGTGTGTCTGCTGAGGTCAGCTTGTTGACAGCCATTCTCCCTCTAATAGGTGTGATTGTTGTATGAGACACCTCTCAGCTGCCAACACACTGATTAACACACATGATCCCATTAGGGGAATGGGAGACCAGCTATTACAACACTGTCTTTATGTCCTCTAACCCCAGTAGGGGAATGGGAGACCAGCCATTACAACACTGTCTTTATGTCCTCTAACCCCAGGATGGAATGGGAGACCAGCCATTACAACACTGTCTTTATGTCCTCTAACCCCAGGATGGAATGGGAGACCAGCCATTACAACACTGTCTTTATGTCCTCTAACCCCAGGATGGAATGGGAGACCAGCCATTACAACACTGTCTTTATGTCCTCTAACCCCAGGATGGAATGGGAGACCAGCTATTACAACACTGTCTTTATGTCCTCTAACCCCAGGATGGAATGGGAGACCAGCTATTACAACACTGTCTTTATGTCCTCTAACCCCAGGATGGAATGGGAGACCAGCTATTACAACACTGTCTTTATGTCCTTTAACCCCAGTGGGGAATGGGAGACCAGCCATTACAACACTGTCTTTATGTCCTCTAACCCCAGGATGGAATGGGAGACCAGCTATTACAACACTGTCTTTATGTCCTCTAACCCCAGTAGGGGAATGGGAGACCAGCCATTACAACACTGTCTTTATGTCCTCTAACCCCAGGATGGAATGGGAGACCAGCCATTACAACACTGTCTTTATGTCCTCTAACCCCAGGATGGAATGGGAGACCAGCCATTACAACACTGTCTTTATGTCCTCTAACCCCAGGATGGAATGGGAGACCAGCCATTACAACACTGTCTTTATGTCCTCTAACCCCAGGATGGAATGGGAGACCAGCTATTACAACACTGTCTTTATGTCCTCTAACCCCAGGATGGAATGGGAGACCAGCTATTACAACACTGTCTTTATGTCCTCTAACCCCAGGATGGAATGGGAGACCAGCTATTACAACACTGTCTTTATGTCCTTTAACCCCAGTAGGGGAATGGGAGACCAGCCATTACAACACTGTCTTTATGTCCTCTAACCCCAGGATGGAATGGGAGACCAGCTATTACAACACTGTCTTTATGTCCTCTAACCCCAGGATGGAATGGGAGACCAGCTATTACAACACTGTCTTTATGTCCTCTAACCCCAGTAGGGGAATGGGAGACCAGCTATTACAACACTGTCTTTATGTCCTCTAACCCCAGTAGGGGAATGGGAGACCAGCTATTACAACACTGTCTTTATGTCCTCTAACCCCAGTAGGGGAATGGGAGAC
>NC_056442.1:54852359-54857359 GCF_018296145.1 Oncorhynchus tshawytscha | reverse complement strand
CGGTACATACACACCTGGTCTCAGTGTTATCGGTACATACACACCTGGTCTCAGTGTTATCGGTACATACACACCTGGTCCCAGTGTTATCGGTACATACACACCTGGTCTCAGTGTTATCGGTACATACACACCTGGTCTCAGTGTTATTGGTACATACACACCTGGTCTCAGTGTTATTGGTACATACACACCTGGTCTCAGTGTTATTGGTACATACACACCTGGTCTCAGTGTTATAGGTACATACACACCTGGTCTCAGTGTTATCGGTACATACACACCTGGTCTCAGTGTTATCGGTACATACACACCTGGTCTCAGTGTTATCGGTACATACACACCTGGTCTCAGTGTTATCGGTACATACACACCTGGTCTCAGTGTTATTGGTACATACACACCTGGTCTCAGTGTTATCTGTACATACACACCTGGTCTCAGTGTTATCGGTACATACACACCTGGTCTCAGTGTTATCGGTACATACACACCTGGTCCCAGTGTTATCGGTACATACACACCTGGTCCCAGTGTTATCGGTACATACACACCTGGTCTCAGTGTTATTGGTACATACACACCTGGTGTTAGTGTTACCTGGTCTCAGTGTTACCGTACATACACACCTGGTCTCAGTGTTACCGGTACATACACACCTGGTCTCAGTGTTATCGGCACATACACACCCTGGTCTCAGTGTTATCGGCACATACACACCTGGTCTCAGTGTTATCGGTACATACACACCTGGTCCCAGTGTTATCGGTACATACACACCTGGTCCCAGTGTTATCGGTACATACACACCTGGTCTCAGTGTTATCGGTACATACACACCTGGTCTCAGTGTTATTGGTACATACACACCTGGTCTCAGTGTTATCGGTACATACACACCTGGTCCCAGTGTTATCGGTACATACACACCTGGTCTCAGTGTTATTGGTACATACACACCTGGTCTCAGTGTTATCGGTACATACACACCTTCCTGACTCCTGGAGGGGGCCTTTAGAACACCTGAAGAGGGAGACCAGTCAGAATAACTCCCTGAGTTATTCATGTTGTGTTGTGGGTGAAAGGAGGGTTTCTGAGACCATGCTCACTGAGGTCTGGGGGACAATAGGCATCAAGGGAGTGCAGAGGAATGATCGCCAACCCATCTGAAACACAAGGTCAGTCAACGTTCACACATGCTGTGTGTGTGTGTGTGTGTGTGTTTTGAACATCTGTTGGGCCATGAGGAGGTTGTTTCAACCCACGCTCAGGGAACACACACACACACACACACACACACACACACACACACACACACACACACACACACACACACATCAAAGCTTTCCCATTGCAGTGTAAGAAACTAACAAACAGGTCCTTTAATAAAACCAACAGAACCTGCATTTGACCATTTTCATGAACATTCCCACTTTCTGCCATCTCAGCCAAGCTCTGAGTAACCACACGAATCCTGCTGCACACGGTCTACACAGTCAAATGAGAAACTTACACAGAAGAAGCGCCTCTGTTGTGGGGTTTCGAAGCCTCATTTTGCTCTAAAGACAACAAATAAGGTAATAAGTCGCCTACAAGACACAGAGCCACACAGAGAGTTAAATCCACCACAAACCACACTAAGAGGAGAAATAGTGGCTGTGTTACCATTCGTTTGGCTTCAGATTCAATGGTGGAATTAGGCTGCGTTTACACAAGCAACCCAATTCTGATTGGGTTGCCTTTTTTCACAAATTGGTCTCTTGACCAATCAGATCAGCTCTTTTGTCAATAATTGGGCCAAAGATCAGAATTGAGCTGCCTGTGTAAATGCAGCATACAAGATTACAGTACTTAGGTAGTTAGCTTAGTTGGCGTGTGTCTTGGGTAAGTCGTGTTAGCGTCAGGGTTTTGGGGTGATGTCAGTATAGTCCTGTTGAACTCATGAACAATAGTCCATTATTATGATTTATGAAGAGAATCTGTTACCAAAGCTGACTGAGCGGAGACAGTGAGAAATCATTTCGACAAGAGATGTTACCCACCATCTCAAGATGGATCTGAATTTTTTTTCTTCTGTAGTTAGAAACAGATTAGCATTCCTAAAAACATTATTTTGTTGAAATATAATTTGATCTCTGAGAAACGTAATTGCCCATTTTTTAAATGTATTGGATTCATATAATCTTCATATAAATATAGTACCTAGCATCTGATTTGGACTGTAATTATTTCTAACAACGAGTAAGACATGAGGAATACAATAAAATGCCGAAAATCCACCCACGTACCCCCACACCAATCCCCCCACACCAATCCTCCCACACCAATCCCCCACACCAATCCCCCCACCAATCCCCCCACACCAATCCCCCCACACCAATCCCCCACCAACTCCCCCACACCAATCCCCCACACCAATCCCCCCACACCAATCCCCCACACCAATCCCCCACCAATCCCCCACACCAATCCCCCACGTACCCACACCAATCCCCCCCACACCAATCCCCCCACCAATCCCCCACACCAATCCCCCACCAATCCCCCACACCAATCCACCCACGTACCCCCCACACCAATCCCCCACACCAATCCCCCCACACCAACCCCCCAACAACCAATATACAGTATAACTTCTCTATGTTTGAGTGAAATAATGGAGGACGGGTTTAATTAATTTTTTGACCTTTTTATTTAACCAGGCAAGTCAGTTAAGAAACAAAGTATTATTTACAATGACAGCCTAGGAACAGTGGGTTAACTGCCTTGTTCAGGGGCAGAATGACAGAGTTTTACCTTGTCAGCTCAGGGATTCAATCTTTCAACTTCTCAGGTACTGCCCCAACACTCTAACCAATAGGCTACCTGCCGCCCCGTCTTGACTTGTGAGGATGACCACACTATGCATTTTCATCATGAGTAAAAGCAATTGGTTTTCTACCCAAAATTTGCAAATAAAATGTTGTGATTAATTTAATTAACACAAGACACCAGTAGCAGGAACAGTGGCATCTAGTGGGCAAAACTGGGTACTTTCACACTAATTTATGATAAATAATGCAAATGACTTCAATGGCAAATTTCTCTGAACGGGAAAAACACCACTGGATTCACAAGGAATACATTTCATAGGAAGAAGAAGATATACTCCAAGCAGCAGCTCAGATGTTAGGTACTATATTTACTGAATATTATATGAATTCTATAAATTAAAATGGCCAATTTGGGTACAATCAATTAGCTTAATTAATCAGAGATCAAATTATATTTCAACAAAGTATCGTTTCAGGAAATGCTAATATTATCTGTTTGTAACAACAGAAACGATATCAGAATAATCCAATGGTGGTGTTGAAATCTTCTGGTAGACTGTGTTCATTACCTGAGCTGACTGAATGGAGACAGTGTTGTGATGGAGCAGCTTCAGGGTTCATTACCTGAGCTGACTGAATGGAGACAGTGTTGTGATGGAGCAGCTTCAGGGTTCATTACCTGAGCTGACTGAATGGAGACAGTGTTGTGATGGAGCCAGCTTCAGGGTTCATTACCTGAGCTGACTGAATGGAGACAGTGTTGTGATGGAGCCAGCTTCAGGGTTCATTACCTGAGCTGACTGAATGGAGACAGTGTTGTGATGGAGCCAGCTTCAGGGTTCATTACCTGAGCTGACTGAATGGAGACAGTGTTGTGATGGAGCAGCTTCAGGGTTCATTACCTGAGCTGACTGAATGGAGACAGTGTTGTGATGGAGCCAGCTTCAGGGTTCATTACCTGAGCTGACTGAATGGAGACAGTGTTGTGATGGAGCCAGCTTCAGGGTTCATTACCTGAGCTGACTGAATGGAGACAGTGTTGTGATGGAGCAGCTTCAGGGTTCATTACCTGAGCTGACTGAATGGAGACAGTGTTGTGATGGAGCAGCTTCAGGGTTCATTACCTGAGCTGACTGAATGGAGACAGTGTTGTGATGGAGCCAGCTTCAGGGTTCATTACCTGAGCTGACTGAATGGAGACAGTGTTGTGATGGAGCAGCTTCAGGGTTCATTACCTGAGCTGACTGAATGGAGACAGTGTTGTGATGGAGCCAGCTTCAGGGTTCATTACCTGAGCTGACTGAATGGAGACAGTGTTGTGATGGAGCCAGCTTCAGGGTTCATTACCTGAGCTGACTGAATGGAGACAGTGTTGTGATGGAGCCAGCTTCAGGGTTCATTACCTGAGCTGACTGAATGGAGACAGTGTTGTGATGGAGCCAGCTTCAGGGTTCATTACCTGAGCTGACTGAATGGAGACAGTGTTGTGATGGAGCAGCTTCAGGGTTCATTACCTGAGCTGACTGAATGGAGACAGTGTTGTGATGGAGCAGCTTCAGGGTTCATTACCTGAGCTGACTGAATGGAGACAGTGTTGTGATGGAGCCAGCTTCAGGGTTCATTACCTGAGCTGACTGAATGGAGACAGTGTTGTGATGGAGCCAGCTTCAGGGTTCATTACCTGAGCTGACTGAATGGAGACAGTGTTGTGATGGAGCCAGCTTCAGGGTTCATTACCTGAGCTGACTGAATGGAGACAGTGTTGTGATGGAGCCAGCTTCAGGGTTCATTACCTGAGCTGACTGAATGGAGACAGTGTTGTGATGGAGCCAGCTTCAGGGTTCATTACCTGAGCTGACTGAATGGAGACAGTGTTGTGATGGAGCAGCTTCAGGGGCCGTTGTTCCCAGAGCTCTCTGATTAACGCTAATTAATCCTAAACCTCCCCCACACAAATAAAAACAGAAATACCTTTTTTACATCAGTATTCAGACATTTTGCTAATCGACTCTAAATTGAGCTCAGGTGCGTCCTGTTTCCATTGATCATCCTTGAGATGTTTCTACAACTTGATTGGAGTCCACCTGTGGTAAATTCAATTGATTGGACATGATTTGGAAAAGCACATAACTGTCTATATAAGATCCCACACAGTTGACAATGCATCTCAGAGCAAAAAACAAGCCA